>NC_084968.1:12400295-12700295 GCF_949316205.1 Platichthys flesus
AACTGGTGAGTCATCAGAGAGAGAGAGAGAGAGAGAGCGAGAGAGAGAGAGACGCCATCTGCTCCGACAGCTGCCGACACACAGCAGGTCACATGATCAGTTTAATCAACATCTGCAGATAAATGTCTGTGACTGTCATCGTGCACAGACACGGACGTCCACCTCCTCCTCCGCTCCTACGACTAACCCCAACCCCAACCCTAAGACGATGTTTAACTTCTTTCTCCAGAACAGAGAAGCTGCAGCTCAAGAAGCATCTTCAGAACTGTCCTGGATGTTGATTGGTTTTCACAGCAGCCAATAGCTCTGAATGGGCCTCACGCCCTCTTGTGGCAGTCGACAGTAACCAGCAGCTCAACAGGGAGCATAGTGATGACAGCTCCGCTCTCTGGTGAAGACGACTTCTCACCACCACCTTCGTCTACGCCTGCGGATTCAACCGATGAATGTGACGGTGTAGATCCAGGTGCTCCGGGCGCTAACTGTCAGAATCTAACGTCCCGGAGGAGGAAGATGAAAATAGCTAAAAGCTTCCTGCTGTTTTGTCACAACGGACATTCTGAGGAGCTTTTACTCCCAGGTGGAGATCTGTGGGCTCACATGCAGCCGCTCAGGAGCATGTTCCACTCGAAAGTCTGAAAGCAGCTTCGGGATCGAACCCTGCTGTGATCGAGCCACCTGCCGCTCCGATTGATTGGCGTTTGGTCGATGTGTCGGAGCTGCAGCCGCTGTAAAGGAATCCTCCTGTAAGGTGTGACCACCTGGGGGCGCTGGTGTCCCTGTAGGGGAGGCCGACTGTAACAGTCTGAGCCTCAGAGATGATTTAACTCTGAGGTCATCGTGACAGAAGAAGGTAAAAAAAAGCAGAATCGTTACGTTCTACTTTCTTTCTTTCCCTCTCCTTCAAGCCAAAGAAAGATTGAGAGAAGGGTGGGGGGGATGAGGAAGATAAAATTGTCGTTCCCCCGAAAAATATTAACCGTGAGGTTGCGACATTTAACTGAAGAACCTCTGACACAAAACACAGACTGAGAGAACTAATGATTACCACGAGGATCAGCCGAGTGAGTCAACTGTTTATCACACGATCTCTGCTCCTTTTTATATCCGGGGGAATTGAACCGACAACCTTCTGGCCACTATCGTTCTACATCCCTGCACATTTCACATCACATCAATCACACTCTCTCTCGATCTTTACACTCGGGGCCTCGGCAGCAGGAGAATGTTGAACATGTAGCCAGTAACTAGCAGCTGTTAAAACAAAGCACTGCTACCCACAAGGAAACAAACTGGTAAGCAGCCGCCATTGTTTTATTATGATTATCATCAAAGTCTACAATCATTATAATCTTAATTACTTTGTATTGTGTTGCGTTGTTTCCCTTAATCAAATTAAACAATACAATTGTAGTGATGCAACAAATCCTGAGAGACGCAACTCTCTCCAAAACATTTACAAGAAATGTGCAAAATATGAAAAACTACACTTGGGAATATTTTAATTAGATTTAAATGTGATTAGCTTGAGCGTGACATGAATATGTGACGGCTCATTGTCACATCCTGGATGCTCAAGTGACAGAAACTTCTGAAAACTCAAGAGGCAAAAAGAAGTTCATTTTGTTTTACACAAGGGAGCAGTGTGTGTGTGTCAATATTAATTACAGTTTTCTCAACTTTCCATAAAAACCAACACTCCAGGCTACACCTACACTCACACACCCACACCCACACCCACACACTTTCCTTCTTGGCTGACAGCTGCAGAAGGAAACAAACAAACCAGGAGGTGAATTTTAATTTGGATCCTCGTGGACGGAGCGACGGCCTGAAGGTCGCTGAGTCATGGTAAACAGAATTTCTTTATGTTCAAAACTTCAGGGGATCGTTTCTAGGTTTTATCGAGGTGCTGGACACACACAAAACAAAAGCAGATGTTTTCCTCATATTCGATTCAAATTGATAAAACCCCAAGGTCAGCTTCGTCCTGCCTGTGACTCCTCGTCTGTGTCCTGCACTCTGACGACCCCCCCGAGGGGAACTTATGATCCGTGACACTGGGCTGTGTAATGAAAATGTGACCTGACTGGACTTGACGTCTCTATATGGTCGTTTTCATTGTTCGTGACGGATTGTGTCCGGAGGGATACACATGAAACAAAGTGAGTCGACTGATGCGACGCTTCACACATTGTTGCTGTGGTTGTGTTGTTTTTATTTCATTGATACGAGTTGTGACTCTTTACTGTTGACGCTCGGCAGACGTGTCAGAGCTGTGTTAGATTCCTGTGTTACTGTGCAGCTGATTCATTTAGTTTGATGAACAGGAAGGAGTCACGGAATAACGCTCATGTCTCTCTCCATGGTGCTGAAGTCAGATCCCGTCTCTGTCCATGGTGCTGAAGTCAGATCTCGTCTCTGTCCGTGGTGCTGAAGTCGGACCTTGTCTCTGTTCGTGGTGCTGAAGTACGATCATGTTCCTCTCCATGGTGCTGAAGACGGATCTTGTCTCTGTCCATGGTGCTGAAGTCGGACCTTGTCTCTCTCCATGGTGCTGAAGTCAGATCTAGTCTCTGTCCGTGGTGCTGAAGTCAGATCTCGTCTCTCTCTGTGGTGCTGAAGTCAGATCTTGTCTCTGTCCGTGGTGCTGAAGCCCGATCCAGTTCCTCTCCATGGTGCTGAAGACAGATCTTGTCTCTGTCCGTGGTGCTGAAGTCAGATCTTGTCTCTGTCCGTGGTGCTGAAGTCCAATCCAGTTCCTCTCCATGGTGCTGAAGTCAGATCTAGTCTCTGTCCGTGGTGCTGAAGTCAGATCTAGTCTCTCTCCGTAGTGCTGAAGTCCGATCCAGTTCCTCTCCATGGTGCTGAAGTCAGACCTCGTCTCTCTCTGGTGTGCTGAAGTCAGATCTAGTCTCTCTCCGTAGTGCTGAAGTCCGATCCAGTTCCTCTCCATGGTGCTGAAGTCAGACCTCGTCTCTCTCTGGTGTGCTGAAGTCAGATCTAGTCTCTGTCCATGGTGCTGAAGTCAGATCTAGTCTCTGTCCGTGGTCCTATCGTCAGATCTTGTCTCTGTCCGTGGTTCTGAAGTCCGATCGTGTCTCTCCCAATGGTTCTGAAGTCAGATCTTGTCTCTCTCCATGGTGCTGAAGCCCCTGATTCTCTGCCACGTCCAGCCATGCTTGTTTATTTGCTCAACATATTTGCTTATACACTTGGTTTGGTTTCCGTGTGAAGGGTTATGATTGAAATGAATGTGCTTCAGGCAGCAGCAGCGGTAATTTCCCTCCCACGGAGCCCTGCACCTCTTCACACCCCATTACTTCTCATTGTGTGAGAGTCTTATTTGCCAGTTTGTTTGCTGATGAGGTTTAATGATTCTCCTGTTGCGTTGTTTTCATCTTAATTAAATTTACTTCATCACACTGTGTTTATTTATTACACGTAGCTGCGTTCAGCATGTTTTGATTGAACTTATGTTCACTTTTAACACTTTAATGAATACCTGTGTTGATTTGAGCACGTGCCCTGAAGCAAAGCAGATACACTGTCTCATAAGAAACACGTAGCGCTGATGTGACGTCACGTCGTTACTCTGAGAAAAGATTATCTGTGGCGCAGGGCTGAGCGGATGATGGTTTAGTGTCGTTCATGGCTTCTGTTGTTGGTATTTCAATTCTCGGGGCTGTTCGGGGTGAAAGTTGAGGTCGTCACACGTCATTACTGATCTGCTTAAATGTGCATAAGAGAAGCTGGATAGAAAAACATTTATATCTTTAAAAATCACACGTCACCCTTGCCTTTCCTCTCCCTCTATTTTTGGCTCTCAAAGAACTGTATCATCCTTGTTAGTAAATAAAAAAGGAGAAGAAGGATTAACATGTGCATCATGAAGATGCCCCCAGGGATCCTTTTTAAAAAAGGTCTTTAAGTGTTTCTTCTCTGTCCTCGCTGAGAAATCTTTTCATATGCTCTCACGATCACACGATCACGTTAAACATGTAGTAAAAAT
Source organism: Platichthys flesus (assembly GCF_949316205.1). NCBI lineage: Eukaryota > Metazoa > Chordata > Actinopteri > Pleuronectiformes > Pleuronectidae > Platichthys > Platichthys flesus. The sequence goes on from NC_084968.1 coordinate 12,404,308, forward strand.
AAAGACGTGTGAGAATCAAAAACACGCGAACAATAAGCGTTGGATTTCATCTGTGTTTGTGTCTGAGCCACAAAGCAGCAGACAAATCCCAGACATCACAGAGGATGAGCACATAACAACTGACAGATGTTTGAGTCATCCATGTTGACAATCTACAGACGGTACACAAACAGACGCACACACACACACACACACACACACACACACAAGCAGGTCACCATCTTGAGATGTCAGAGAGCATCTCCCGGCTGCACTGACTCACAGCATCGGATTAGAAACAACACAACGTGTGTGTGAACATACCGACAGCCAGGTTAGCGATGAAGAAGTTAGTGACGGTGCGGAGCGTCTTGAAGCGGTAGATGACGTAGATAACCAGAGAGTTACCCAGAACCCCCAGCACGATGATGGTGCTGTATGCCAGGATCAGCACCACCTGTAAACAACACAAATACAAACAAACAAGAACAGCTTTAAACATCTGTCACCATTTCTGGTACATACAGGGTCATATTAGTGTCATCATAATGTCAGCAGTTGTGTTTATGTACTGTAGATGTGTATGCGTGTGTGTGTAGATGTTCATGTGTTGTTCCTTTATTCTTTTCTTTCTGTGTCTCACAGATTATTTTTCTTCCAGTGACACAATCGGGTCAAAACTTTAGTTTAAATACTTTTGTTTGTGATCAAATACCTGTAACATTTTCCCATCAGCCTCAGAGTCACTTTGTGTTTACTGACTCCACCGAGGAGCTTACATCATCACCTCCGCCCGTCTGTTTGTTTTTATCTCTTTCTTCAGGATTGTGAAACTGGACCATTTCAGAGAATAATTCATGAAATAGAGGAATTCTTTCTGTGGGTGAAGTGGATCTGCACATTTTAACGTTTAAGATAATCTAAAACTCGCCCCGACCTTTATGTTGGTGTTGCATCTTGTGTCATGTCAACTTATGAGGACGTGAAGCGACCATCTGTCACACGTGTAGCTAACAGCAGTGTATTCTGATGCTCAGGCAGCAGATCCACATCTCTGCAGTCAGTTAATTTATGTTCTTTCATGATTGACAGCTCAGAGGAGAATAACATGCTCTCTTTATCCTTTACATATCCATACATATCCATATATACATACATATCTACACCCACATGCCACATCATGGGCCAATCACAAACCAGCCCTCTGGCTTTGATTGATGTGTCAGCCTCTACCTGCACACTCAGCAGCCTGATGGGGTCCTCTGGAAAATTCAAAGCCTCGGACGACAGCGTCTGCAGCACCGGCGGCACGGCGCTGGCATCTGGGTCGTAGTCATGGTAATCGACGTGGACATCGTCGGACGTGGGCGGGAAGTGGAGCTCGTCCAGTGAGTCGTTGGCTACGCTGACGGCCTCCATGTCCAATCAGACGCGTCCGTCCGTCAGAGGCATTTTACAGACACGCACACACACGCACACACAAGCACACACAATCTCTCACACAGCCTGTGAGACGACAGAGAGACAGAGAAGCAACTGGTGAGGAGAGGTCAAGGTCTCCGTCTTTAACTGAGCACTGGTTATGGACGGAGACACATAGATTGCAGACACATCACAGGATCCTTCATGCTCGTGTCCATGTGATGTATTAAGACCTTTTAGAAAACAGCAGTGGAGTGTCTGACAGGTGATTTACAGCAGTGGTCTGTGCTGCAGGTCCCTGATGTTCCTCTCTGTTAGCAACGCTCCATCTGTCAGCCCATCAAACAAACCACTTAACCTCCGAGCGTCCGCTGCAGCCGACGTGTGTGTCAATAAAACTCTGTGAGTCAATAAAACTCTGTGTTTCATGTTGTGTCTTTCAAATGGTTAATGGGAAAAACCACAGTTTAAATGACTCTTGCTGTGTAAGAGCTCTATTGAGTGATATCATGGCTTGTTTGAAATGAAAGGTTATTTCAGGTCACTCCTTCTGAAGTCTACCTGTTTTAATGGTTTACTCTTTATCCTTTAACCTAGAAAGTAAACTGGATTATGAGCAGATAGAAAAATAATATCATCAGATTCTCTGCAGCACAGAACTCGGAAAAACAAATCAGTGAACAAAATGTTTTCTAGTCACGTTGCAACTGAAATGATCGGTATCAAATATATATATATATTTTTTACTCATCATAAAAATTCCTGAGGTCTGTTTGTTTGTGACTAAGAACAACTATAAAAAGAAAAGCAGATAAAATAAAGCAGCCGGAGATAACACAAAATAAATTTGTCCAGTTTTCGTTAAATTTAAGATCGGGAGCTTGAGACGAGGATAAAATCAGTTAATTAAGTTTAAGACTCTGTTCAGTGGCTTTAGGAGCAGCAGTTATCAAGCTGTGGACTTTATCCTGGAGCTCGGGTGATGTGCAGCAGCAGATGGTGGTGGTGGTTCTGGGCGGCTCCCAGAGGTCTCAAACCTTCCGGCTGCAAATACTCCGAAAGGATGAGGAGAAAAAATATCTCAGATCACGTAGGCGAGTGGAAGACGAGCTGCAGAGAAGTTCTGATGTGAAAACTATTCCAGCACTTTGTCTCTTTAATGTGAGCGACCACGTAGTGATCTTTAAAAACAACTGCACGAGCAGAAAGTCATTTTCAGAGAATCTCGAGAAAGACAAACAGATTAATGTGTTTTAGAAACAGTCTGAAACGGAGACGCCTCGTTTATCACCAGCTTCATTTAGAGAGATGAGAGTGAGATACAGATTCCTCCAGAACAAAACACACTTTCATGTTGTTTCTCAGTTTTTTGACCAACTTGTGGGGACATGTCCCGGAAGATTGGAAGATCGGAAAAGCCAGAAACCGACTGCTGCTGTTTTTCTTTTTCGTTCTTTCATATTTACCTTTATTTTCCTTGCTTCTTAATTTATTCTAATTTGTGAAAACAACAACACTAACGTCTCCTGACCTAATTCTCTCTGCACCTTCAACATACACAATGTTCCCAAAGGTAAAGAAAATACACATTCTTACGTAAATAAACACAAACAGAATATTTCCCTGCATACTGTGAAAAACATGGTCTTATATAATAAATGTAAACAGGGTCACTGCCCCACGCTGCTTCTCTGTGTGACACCAGCTTCTTTGCTAATTAACACTTTCATGCGTGAAATTAAATAAAGATTCAAAACATGAAAATGTTGACACGTTCAAATTTGTTTCCGTAACTTGGTGTCAAATATAGAGACATTAAAGAGCAGAGGGGGGGGGGGGGCGGAGACGGAGAGCAGCACAAAACAGGAAGCAGAAGAAAATTACACAAAGCTTTGAGTTCAGGATAAAAATATGTTTAACTTCCACGTACAAAGGTAAATCTTATTTTATCTGATTTGGTGGCCTAAACACGTACCCTTCACAATAAAAGCCTCCCTTAATCTGCATTAGATTTAACCATCCTTCTCATAACATAAATACTGAAACTGGGACGTTTGGAAACGCTGCTGGTTCCGTTCCAGTTTGAAAACTCTCGGGCTGCAGAAACTGAGATGTTTCACACCCGCAGCTTCTTGCTGATTGGGTCTTTCAGTCAGGATAGCTTCCTCTGATTCGTCAGGCTCCCGTCACATGACCTCGTTCAAGAAGAAAACAACCACTATCAGCCCTCTGACCCTGTTGTCCAGTTCAAACAACTGTTTCCATGTGGAGCAGACGACGAGTGTTTCCTGTGACACAGGTTGATTTTCTTTTGAAAACGTTATTTGTCAAATCAACACTTTTGGATGTAGCCTCATTTTTTCTCTGTCAGACATCCAGCTCTGCGTCACACGGCAGACTCACAATTTAAACTCTGCAGTTCACAGGTGGGAGAACACAACACCAGCTGTGTCACAGTCACTCACACACACACACAAACACACACAAACAGCTGTGGCCTCTCCATTTCACAGCTCTGCAATGTCGGCCAGTCAACCGGCGTCCTCAGGGGATATTAGCACCGGAACACAAACACTGAAACACACTCACACACACCCCGACGAAGCACTTACAAACATTACGAACACAACTGCAACCTCTCGGTGCCCTAAACTCTGGTGGGAATAAACACACACACTCCACTGAGCCGATTCAGTGAGCACGTTGCCGCGGGGCGTCCTGCTCCCAGGATCAGCCGCGGTGTCAGCTCGCGCTCGCCAGAAGAGACACACAACACGGCAACACGGCAAACTCACTCCCCGTGATGATCAGGAGTGTTCCCACCCGCGCCGCCCTTTTCACGTCAACACGTCTTCGAACAGTTAATTCTCCTGAAGCAAACACAGATTTAAAGAACGTCAACGTCATTCAAGTCAAGTGGCTTCATTCACATATTTGAACTAAGCGGTTTATTAGCGGGGTCGAATCAAAGAGACGCTGTGATCAGACGTTTGACACAGAAACAAAGGAGGAGGTTTCCAATCTGGGACAAACCAAGCGTGGAAAAGTAAATGACTAAATATCACTGTGGTCTCTAGAGGTGGCGGCGAAAAAAAACGAGTGACCCAAACACAAACTGAGGTTAATCAACGCTTCCTCACGCAGTCGCCTTTATTCTCAACTCTGAACCTTTCTCTCTGAGACGCTGGGATCCGGTTCTCTCCCCTGGAACTCGCCTCACTGCACATCTCAACGTTTCTCAGGAGTGAGAGCCGCAGAGTGGAAACGAGCGTGACGCTGATTAGAGGAGCTGAGCGGAGGAGCCTTTCATTCCTCAGGATAATCCTCCAGTTTTACAGGAAGGTGACACTGATTCATCCTCCGACTCAGACTGACAACGTGGAAACACACTGCTACATGATCTCACCATGGAGACAGGTCTTTACTCTGAAGTTGTTTTAGGATTTTCCTGAAAGTTTGTACAAATGTTCGAGGGTCAAGCTGAACCAAGATCTGTATCAGTTCCTCTTTGAGTCCAAGTGAAAGTTTGGACCAGATTTGAAGACATTCCCTCCAGCTGATCTTAAGCTACCATGTTCAGATACTTTATGAGGCCTCCGTGACCTTGACCTTGACCTTTGGCTAGCAAACATGAAAGAATTCCCTCACAGCGTTCAAGAGAAATCCCACTGACGTGGCAGAAGAGGTGCTTTGTGAGTTCACAGTGACCTTCTCGAGATATCGTGTTTCACGGGAACGGGTCGGACGGACTAACCGAAAAACATAACGTCCCCCACCCCCCCGGCCCTCAGTCGACCAGCAGCACAGATTCAGACGTCTCTGAACCGTCTGCAACGCGCTCTAACAGGAACTGGATCCAGGAGAAAAGAGGCGACAACAGCTCCGTCACGCTCCAGCCCCCCCCCCCCACCCCCCCCCGCGGCGCTCCAACACAGGAAGTCACAGCGAGCCAGGAGGAGGGGCCATTCACTTCCACTGAGGAGCGGGAAAACAAAGTGGCCCGAGTCGAATCCAAAATCCAGGCCAACAAAACCTTCAAGGTTGGATTTTCTAAGATTTCCTGTCCCCGGGGGACAATGACTGAGCAGCTGGAGTGAAGAGACGACAGCAGGGACGTGTCCTCCGACCCCTCGGACCTCGGGCCGTCTCAGAGCGGGACGGCAGCCGCTCGTCCAGGGATCAGCCAGCGTCCCAGGTCGGAGGGAACCAATCACAGCAGTGAAACACAAAGAGTCCCACAGGAGCCGATCACAAATGAAATGCGGCTCCAGAGAGATGAGAGCGGTGGTCAGGTCACACGTCCAATCAGGACCCGGCAGCTCAAACAGGAAGTCCCAGGACAGAGGAGCAGGAACGGAAAGAAGACGATAAACACAGAGAGTCGATTCATCACCGTGAAGAGGTTTATGAATAATTATTCTCCCAATTTTACAGTTTGACCTAAAAACCACAAGAACAATAACAAGCCGACGACCTTAGTTTGAAACATTTGGAATAGAAAGGTATCAATATCATTCTTACATTTAATTCATTATAGTATTCCTTTATATACATTTAAATCATATATAGAAAACAAACACCTACATTTTTATTCTGGCTCTTACTTGTATTTTATTAACCTTTACTGTTTCCTTTTCCAAAATAATTTTTTGTTATCGCCAGATTTATTTACTTCAAAACATCTTTTCTCTTTCAGCTTTTTATAATTGAATCTTTATCTTTTTGTTTTCCTGCATCCAGCGTTTCTTCGTTTTAAATTCATGAGATTAACGACAGATCCACTTAATGTTGTTTTTATCAATATAGACGTGTATTAAATTTGTATAGTTTTTATACTGTATAAATTCAACTGTAGCAGCTACTTCATTCATTTTTTAACTGGTTCTCCATAACTCTTTAGGACTAGATGTTAATAATCTACTGTTTTATTCTCTGTCCTTTATTACATTTTGTTGAAACTGTTATCTGGAGAAACACTTTGCTTTTATCTTTGCTTAAATCCTGCACATGGTCAAATAAAAGCCTGCAGCCACGGGAGCGACTCTTTTCCTGACGCCCCCGGCGAAGACCCTGAACTCTGTGTCGAAGGGTAAATCATATAAATCCTCAGTGAACTCCTACATTTAATCACATTACTCCCTCACCTTGGAGAGGGACCTGACCTCTGACCCCTCAGCACGATAAATCTGTCTCAGAGCGACAGAACACGACATTGTGTCTGGATTGAATATCGCTGAATCATCATCTGATCTTTGGTGACCTGCATGAGGAGCAGTATGCCCCGGGGAGAGAGGGCGAGCGAGCAGCGGTACGTCTAATGAGAGAGAGAGAGAGCAGCGGCCCTGAAGGCAGTGCGCCAAGAGTCCGAGGAAAACACAGATAAAACACTTTGTTTCATTTTGACCGATGCTTTGATTCTGATAAAACAACACAAATAAAGAGATATTATTATTTCCTGTAAATAAGCAGCTCTCTCATCTACAGGGTGTAAATTATTCAGACAAATCATAGAGTGGAGAGAATAAAAGGGATTAAATATTTAGATCCTCCTCTGGGCTTCTTCCAATCATTGTCCCTTCAGTTGAAACGCACGGGTTAAAAGCTCCACACATTAAAAACCACACACACACTAATGGCTGTCAAGTGTTTTCAGGTCAGACCCCGAAACTTTTAATTTCTGCCTCAAACTGTGTGAACTGCTGCAGCGCTGTGTGAATAAAGCTTTTAATTATTGCATCACCTGTTTGTATGAATCCAGTGATGATGAATAAAACATCAAACTGCTTTAGTTTTATTTATTCTCTTGAAGCTTTGAGCTCGAGATGTAAAATTCTGCTCAGACGATCGATTAGTTAGAGAAACATGGACGCCTGGAGTTTGAATTCTTCAGGGAGCGCGGCGGTGGAAAGAACGATGGCGACAGAAGAGGAAGTCGCCAACGCTGTGGTGCGCGGGGGGGGGGGGGGCACATATTTCTCCCAGCGAATCCCAGCGGCTCGTTAAACTTTGAACAGCAGCACAACTCTGCTGATTAACAATTGATCGTGAATGAAACTCAGCACTGTTCATCACTTTGTCAGCAGGAGAAACATCGGCTCACCAGGATCCCTGCGTCGCCTCCACCGGGCGGGATGGACGCTGGGTCACAGAATCTGATTGGAGCTTTTAGTCACGTCTGCTGAACGTTTACAATCATGTTTTCAGTGTCAGCGGTAAAGGTCACAACGCTGCCGCAGGTCGCTGAGAGAAAAACTGAGAGTCAAAAGAAAGAAATGAAAGAAAACAAGGCATTTTTTTTATGTCAACAAGTAAAACAAAACAGCTTTAATGGCAAAGATGGAAGAAAACCCTGCAGAGGTTTACTGATCGAAGAGATAACATCTGAGGTCGATAGTTTTAGAAGAACAAAGAATATGTGAAGGGCAAAGCAGCTGGGCCTGAAACATTTCACTTTACTTTTTTTTTTTTAAATCGAAAATGTTTGGTTAGTTTGGAGAAGATAAACTGGTTTCTGCTGGAGATGATTAAAAATGTATAATGAAACTTTTCAAGTTATTAAATATTTGGGTTTGAAAGTAAAAAGATTCAAAAGAAATGTTGAAATCACTGATGGAAAATTTAAAAGAGTTCAAGTCGAATCACAAGTTAATCAAAGTAATGTTATAAGAAACTCAGTTATTAAACAGTTATATTATAAAGGAGTTAAAAATACTATATTAATAACGTTAAAGTTCTGTTATAATAAAGTTGAACAAAACTCTTTATACTAAACAAAATTGCGAACGAAAAGGACACGAGACGTAAATATGCACTCGTCCTCTCTGAGCAGTATCTACAGTCTGCAGCTCCGTCCAGGTGGACGTCTGCCTCTGATTGGACGGAGCCGGTCAGAGCCGACGGCTTTGAGGCTCGACAGCCGGAGGATTAGTGTCGGACAGATTTGATTACAGGTGGACGGACGGTCTGCTCGCTCTCAGACAAACACCGGAATCTGGTTATAGAACAATTCGAGGACAAACTGGACGAAGAGTGCCGGAGTTTGATGTCTCCTGATCCCGAACGCACGTTATCTGTGTGGTGCAGCCGCTCGCGCCCCTGCTCAGCGAGGTGACACGAGGTCGGACGCTGCTGATGCTAGAGCGACTTCTATTTCTGCACCGACGAGCACAAATTTACATTTTCAATTTACATTGGAGCAAATTCATTTGTTACAGCGATTCCCCCCCCCCCCCCCCCAAAACATGTAGCTGTGACTCCGACCTGAGAGCTGAAGCCGATCAGCTGATTTCAGGTGGAACTTCACTGTCGGTTCCTCCTCGAGTTCTCGAACAGTTTCAGACGAGTGACAGAGGAAACGTTTCAAACACCTGAAACGTGACATCCGACGTTCAGAGGAAACTTTGCCTCTTTCAGCTCGCGCTCACCGGGGACGAGGACCGAAATAGAGGCGCTGCAAGTGACGGGGATGTGAGAAAATGGAGTGATGAATAAATCAGTGGAGGGCGATGCACAGCTAAATGGAGAGAGATGGAGAAAGAGAGAGAGAGAGAGAGCTGCGAGAGCACGTCTCACATTTCAGGATTGTAATCGATGCAGAGATAAAGTGAATGAGGAGCAAGTGAGTTTTGCTAAAATATAAATGATTTGTCAGCTTGAAAACAGAATCTGTCAGAGGACGTTTCCACAGTGAAGCTGCGTGACAGGGCTGAAATCATGGAGAACACGGAGAACAAGGGAAAAAATCCTCAGACTGATAAATGGTTTCCACTGTGAAGCTCCATTTTAGATCCTGTTAACAAAAGCCTTTTCTTTTCACGATGTCACAACAGATGATTTTCAATGCGTAGACTGTGTGGGTGAACTGAATGTGAATACGAGTTTTTCCAAAATGGGACATCTGCGCAAACATCTGTTGTTTGGATTTGAAGATAGCGAGAATCGTGAAGGTATTAAACTGCTCCTGATGCTGCACTTCAAAATATTACACCTTTAGAAAATGATCCACAGGCTTCAGGGAAAATATTCAAAGTGAAAATACAATTTAACGGCAGCGAAAATGTTTTATACATCAAGAAATTTAAAATTCAAGCCACGGAGACAAAAGCTTTCTGGAAAAAATTCACGTGATTGAAGCAGCAGGACGAGCGTGAGGAGTGCTACCAGGACTTTAATGAAAAGAAGAGATGAAGGGAGGCGACGAAAGAGGAGGGGAAATACAAGGAGAGAGAGAGAGGGAAGGAAAAGAAAGGAAGAGGAAAAATGGGAAATGACTGAGCTGTGTGCAAACAGACTGTGGGAGCAGATTAAACGAACTCGGCCCACCTCCCCTCCAGGCCTCCTGCGTGTACCTGGGATTTTTCAAGGCAATAAAACTGAGATGGACTGAAGTAAATGAAATGAAGCGGGGGAGGGCGGGGGAGGGGGGGGGGGGTGAAGAGGCTTGAGTGAGCCCAGCTGGAGGATGTAAATGTCAGAGCTACCTGCCGCCAAGTGGGACCTCACTGTATGATCCCAACTGCACCGATAAATTCAGTGAACTAATAAACCATTCAGGCCCTGGTGTGTGTTTCTGTGTGCGTGTGCGTGTGTGTGTGTCTGTCTGTCTGTGTGTGTTCACGAGTCTTTGTTTAATCGACACAACAAACGGGGACCTGCTCATTAAAATGAAACCAGATTGATTATTTCACAATCTAAACGGTTCCATCACTTCAGTCCTCGGCCGTGACGTCAGCGAGCACATGTCACATGTTCCTCACAGACCTGTGGCACATTTCATCTTTCAGCCTCAGAGAGAGAGAGAGAGAGAGAGAGAGAGTGCGGAGAGAATAAAAATAGTTCTTGTCATTCAAAAGACAACACATACACGCAAACGCACAAATACACACACACCTCAGAACTCATTAATCCTTTATCTGAAACCTCAGCCAGCTGGAAAGTGCCATGAGCGAGTTGTATTTGTTCTAGTGGGTGAGCTGTGGTTACATGTAGCTCTGAGAGGTAAAACATAACGATGAGTGACTTGCAGAGAGAATCTTAATGAGTCAATATCATTCTGCTTAATACACACAGAAGAAGCCAGTGGCCATATGGCTAATATGTGTGCGCGTGTGTGTGTGTGTGTGTGTGTGTGTGTGTGTGTGTGTGTGTGTGTGTGTGTGTGTGTGTGTGTGTGTGTGTGTGTGTGGTAATAGGTTGTTGATAAGGCGGATGAACATGGTATTTTATGGATGAATGTTCCAACCAACTCGGCTGTAACCTCAATAAAAATGTCAGCTTTAATAAATTCCCCTGATAGGGAGAGGGGGAGAGAGAGAGAGAATTAATAGAAATCAGCAAGAGGACTACGGAACAGAGGATGAGTGGAAGAGCGAGGAAGTGCAGGGAGACGTAAAGAAACATTTCTTTTGGATCGACCTGTCAACAAATCGAAGGTCACACCTCGTTTGGTTCAGACCTTCAGACTCCTCAATTCAATCTGAACCTCAACATCAGGTGTGAAAGGTTCCTCGGACCAGAAGGTGTTCTGGGTCTAGATCAACTTGAGCCATGCAGGGTGAAAACTCCTATATGGATAGTTTGGACTTTTGGGCCAATCACAGGAAGAAGAGACGCCATTAATCAATAGAAGAAGAAGAGGAAGCAGCTTCAAAAATAAATAACAACAAATGAATGAATGAGAACTCTAGCGAGGGATGAATGTTGCGTGAGTAAAAGGTGTGCTGTGGCCTAACCAGCGGACATGACGTTCATCTTTGACCCTTTAATGAAGCTGTCCCGATTCAACGAGCAGGACGCACACGTCGTCCAATCACAGAGCAGCGTACAGTCACATGGAGCCACATCACGTAATGAAGCATTTTGATATAACTGCACATCAAGTGAAGCATGAACACAACAGTGTGTTCTCTGTGGCAGATTATACAACGCAGGGAAACATTTATGGGACGAAGCTGTTTCAGTTCCACACACACATGTCCCCGACTCCCCAAAATGTCCTCACTATCACAAAGTTTCAGAATTTTACAAAAATTTCCATAGTTTTCAAAAAGTCTACAACTTCATTACTCTCCAAGAATTCCCACAAAAATTTCCTTTCTAGAATTTTCCAATAAAATCTCCTCACTAGCCCTAAATGTCCTCATAAACTCAATATGTCCCCAGGCATCACGGATGTTGCACTTCCAAGTCAAAACTTTCCCAGAATGTCCTCACACTTTCCTCTCTAACCCCAAATGTCCTTATATTCGCACTGTGTCCTCAGGTTTTTACAAGTAACTCACGTCCAGGAAGTGTGTCCTCTTCCCTATCAATTGTTCTCGCTTCTTAAAATTTTTATTTGGTTTAAAATGAGCAAAGGTGACATGACCTTGTAGTGCCAAAACGTCTCCTTTACTCAAATGTCAATATTTGCATATGTTCTCATTTCAAAACAAACACACAAAAGGTCTTTACGTCACAATAACAAGCATCTGCACTGACAAAATCTGTCTTTTAAAGAGAAATGTCCACACTTTTCCAAACATCTTCACTTCTCTAAAAATGTCCTCACCCTGTAGAAACATATCTGCTAAAAAAAATGTCTTCATGTTTTGAGAAATGTCCCGTCCTTGGCGGTGGGACACACACTCAGTCAGCAGTGGAACCTAAAGACTCGGTTCTGCCTCTGGAGACGACATTCATCATTGAGTCCAGAGGGGAGAGCGGAACAAAATGATCCTGCCGGGGGGGGGGGGACCAAACCAAGCAGCTGATGAAGGGTCGAGTGAAAACAGACGTTAAGAATCAAACGTGTGAACAGGAAGCTGAGCAGGACGAGAACAAGCGAACCGGGTCCTGAGCCCGATACCGAACTCTGAGATCAGCGCTCTGATTCGCACTCTGTGGTTCCATGTCTCTGTGGTTCCATGTCTCTGTGGTTCTCTGTCTCTGTGGTTCTCTGTCTCTGTGGTTCTCTGTCTCTGTGGTTCCCTGTCTCTGTGGTTCTCTGTCTCTGTGGTTCTCTGTCTCTGTGGTTCTCTGTCTCTGTGGTTCTCTGTCTCTGTGGTTCCATGTCTCTGTGGTTCCATGTCTCTGTGGTTCTCTGTCTCTGTGGTTCCCTGTCTCTGTGGTTCTCTGTCTCTGTGGTTCTCTGTCTCTGTGGTTCTCTGTCTCTGTGGTTCTCTGTCTCTGTGGTTCTCTGTCTCTGTGGTTCTCTGTCTCTGTGGTTCTCTGTCTCTGTGGTTCTCTGTCTCTGTGGTTCTCTGTCTCTGTGGTTCTCTGTCTCTGTGGTTCTCTGTCTCTATGGTTCTCTGAGGTTCCATGTCTCTGTGGTTCTCTGTCTCTGTGGTTCTCTGTCTCTGTGGTTCCCTGTCTCTGTGGTTCCCTGTCTCTGTGGTTCCCTGTCTCTGTGGTTCCCTGTCTCTGTGGTTCTCTGTCTCTGTGGTTCTCTGTCTCTGTGGTTCTCTGTCTCTGTGGTTCTCTGTCTCTATGGTTCTCTGAGGTTCCATGTCTCTGTGGTTCTCTGTCTCTGTGGTTCTCTGTCTCTGTGGTTCTCTGTCTCTATGGTTCTCTGAGGTTCCATGTCTCTGTGGTTCTCTGTCTCTGTGGTTCTCTGTCTCTGTGGTTCCCTGTCTCTGTGGTTCCCTGTCTCTGTGGTTCTCTGTCTCTGTGGTTCTCTGTCTCTGTGGTTCTCTGTCTCTGTGGTTCTCTGTCTCTATGGTTCTCTGAGGTTCCATGTCTCTGTGGTTCTCTGTGGTTCTCTGTCTCTGCGGTTCTCTGTCTCTGTGGTTCTCTGTCTCTATGGTTCTCTGAGGTTCCATGTCTCTGTGGTTCCATGTCTCTGTGGTTCTCTGTCTCTGTGGTTCCCTGTCTCTGTGGTTCCCTGTCTCTGTGGTTCTCTGTCTCTGTGGTTCTCTGTCTCTGTGGTTCTCTGTCTCTGTGGTTCTCTGTCTCTGTGGTTCTCTGTCTCTGTGGTTCTCTGTCTCTGTGGTTCTCTGTCTCTGTGGTTCTCTGTCTCTGTGGTTCTCTGTCTCTGTGGTTCTCTGTCTCTATGGTTCTCTGAGGTTCCATGTCTCTGTGGTTCTCTGTCTCTGTGGTTCTCTGTCTCTGTGGTTCCCTGTCTCTGTGGTTCCCTGTCTCTGTGGTTCCCTGTCTCTGTGGTTCCCTGTCTCTGTGGTTCTCTGTCTCTGTGGTTCTCTGTCTCTGTGGTTCTCTGTCTCTGTGGTTCTCTGTCTCTATGGTTCTCTGAGGTTCCATGTCTCTGTGGTTCTCTGTCTCTGTGGTTCTCTGTCTCTGTGGTTCTCTGTCTCTATGGTTCTCTGAGGTTCCATGTCTCTGTGGTTCTCTGTCTCTGTGGTTCTCTGTCTCTGTGGTTCCCTGTCTCTGTGGTTCCCTGTCTCTGTGGTTCTCTGTCTCTGTGGTTCTCTGTCTCTGTGGTTCTCTGTCTCTGTGGTTCTCTGTCTCTATGGTTCTCTGAGGTTCCATGTCTCTGTGGTTCTCTGTGGTTCTCTGTCTCTGCGGTTCTCTGTCTCTGTGGTTCTCTGTCTCTATGGTTCTCTGAGGTTCCATGTCTCTGTGGTTCTCTGTCTCTGTGGTTCTCTGTCTCTGTGGTTCCCTGTCTCTGTGGTTCTCTGTCTCTGTGGTTCTCTGTCTCTGTGGTTCTCTGTCTCTGTGGTTCTCTGTCTCTGTGGTTCTCGGTGGTTCTCTGTCTCTGTGGTTCTCTGTCTCTGTGGTTCTCGGTGGTTCTCTGTCTCTGTGGTCATGGCGCCCTCTCGACACGCCGCTGGTCACTTTCAGGCGAGGACAGAAACTGACAAGGACAAATGTCTTATTTTTCAGAAATGTCCCCGGTTGAATGAGACTGTTATTCCCGGTGTGACGTCCGGACCTTGAAGGCATCACACTCATATCAAACTGTGATTTAGAAAATGCAACACTCAGCACTTCATCTGGTTTCCTTGATTTTTTCCCCTTTAAATCACAACAGGACTCGTCTCCTCCCATGAAACCTTTACAGTGGCCAGAGGCGGCGAAGCAGAACGGAAATCACTGTGTGTGTGTGTGTGTATGTCTGTATGTCTGTGTGTGTCTCTGTGTGTGTGTCTGTGCGTGCATTCATTCATTCAGAGGAAACAGGACACGTGCTGTCGACAGTTGGAGGCAGAGACACAGAAAGCGAGGGAGAGACATGGGGGTGGATGATGGAGAGGGGCGAGAGACATGGCAACAGACTGGCAGACACAGATAAAGAGCTAGAGAGAGGGGGCGAGAAAGGGAGAGAGAGGGGGAGAGAGAGAGAGTCCATTTTTACCAACTCCTTTCCTTCCTCTTCTCTCTTCCTTTCCTTCAACACCCCATTCTTTCCTTCTACTCCCTGTCCTGCTCTTCCTCCTCTCCTTTCCTTCATCCTCCTTTTCCCTTCATCCTCTTCTCCTTCTTTATCTCTGTCCCTACCTGTTTCCTCCTTTCTTTCTTCCTCACCCCCTCCTCTTACCTCTCTTCTTCCCCTTTCCTCCTAATCTCTCTCCCTTCCCCCTCACTCTTTCCCCACCTCCTTCTTCTCTTTCCTAACTTCTCCCTGATTTCCCGATATCCTCCTCTCCTTTGTCTCTTTGTCTACCTGTTCCCTCCTTACTTATCTCCTCACCCCTTTCATCTTTATCTTTCCTGTTCATTCGGTGGGGGACAGGAGGCGGGCCCTTCAGGTTGACTGAAAAGATGGAGGGTGACGATAAAACCGAACACTTTCTTCCTCAAGGCGAAAAGTTGTGTGATGAAGCTGAGCCGCCAGCAGCCAGTATATCAGTGTGTGTGTGTGTGTGTTGTGTGTGTGTGTGTGTGTTTGTGTGGATTTAAGCAGCTCACACTGAACCCTGTGTTTGTAATTGGCCAACATCTGCACACTCATTAGAAGGGAGAGAGAGGTAGAGATTGAACAGGGAAACAGAGAGAACAGCTGATTACTGGTTTGGCGTCGGTTCTACAAACTGAATCCTCTTGTGTGTTTTTGCGCATGTGTAGATAACACACATAGACGCGTCACAGTGGGGGGGCCCCTAAGCTGCGATCTGTGGCAAGGCGTACAATCAGCAGGGGGTCTTCAGGCTTTTGTGATTATGTAAGCGTGTAAAATGGAAACGCTCGGCACTTTCAGACGACTGCTGAGAGAAGGAGGCGGAGGGTCCTGCAAGCTGGAACGTCGCCCCCCCGCCTTGCACGCATCTGATTGGTCACATTCTGGAGCCAAAGTAGAAAAACTATAAATCTTCTATCATCTTTTTTCATTTGTGTTAAAGTTAAGCATGCAGCAGCCGTATCAATCACCATTTTAACCATAGACCATAGGTTATATGATCAGTGCAGGTATATAGAGACGATCAGCGACTGTAAATAAAGTTCCTTGGTTTCCTGTGACGTCCCGCAGCGTCCGGCCCTGGAGTCCCGAGGACAATGAGCAGCGCTGGACGAGAGACGATATTAAAATGTGTCCAGGGTGGTCAATGATTGGAAGTGGGTCACCAGCTGTCAGCTCAGAGGGGAACACTGCTCCTCCAGGACTTTTATTTTTAAGTTAAAAGGTCAAAAGTCATAGAAGAAGAAGACGATGATGATGATGATTATCTAAGTAGAAGTTTGGAGATCTGAGTTTTTCTGCTGGAAATTATCCTTAACTATTTAAACAGCGTTTTCTCCTCAGTGGAAACCGAAACACGCATCTGTACATTTTGATTTTTTTTAATGGGGTTTTAAATTTTTTCAAGTGACACAAATCAGATTATTGAGCATGTGGGAAGATCTGTTCAAAATCATCTTAACAATACATCCACACATTCAACAGTAACACATCAACACAACTAATGCTAAATTATAATAAAACTGTTTTAACCAATAAAATAAATTAAGGCTGAAAAATTTCTAATTAAGATTTAAAATCTGCAGCTTTGAGTTTATTTGTGTGATTTGGCTTCAATTTCCCTTTCAATCAAAGTGTCCTGTCATCTGTCAATCATCCATCCATCAATCAATCATCCATCTTTCTGTAAAACGTATCTAAAATATAATTTAATTTAATAGAAATGTTTTTAAATTGAACCACGTTGAACCATACGCGTGTCAGCCACTGTGCGCGTGTATCCATGCATGCACGCACGTGTTAGTGATGACTCGGTTGTCAAGGATTTGCGCACGTGTATCTGCTTGTGCGCGATTGTCACCTCGTGTGTGTTTGTGCATGCATGTCTGCACGCGTGTTGGAATGCACGTGTGTGGCATGTGTGCGCGTGTCTGACACACTGACCTGTGCGTCCGGCTCTCAGCGTCCGGTCCTCGGTCAACACGGAGCCCGGCTCCCGGCGGCAGCGCTCGCAGACCCCGGTTCTCCTTGCTCCGTGTCCCGCTCACACCGGACTCACACCACGGGGACGGTCACGCAGCTCCCGGATGCATGAGAGAAAAATTAAAATAAGGATCATTACGTGGTTTCTGTTGAGGCAGTTGTGAGTTTAAATCCCCATTCTGGCCCGTGTCCCGGCGGAGCGTCCTCTCTCCGAGCAGCCGCTTCTCCCTCACGTTTCCCGGCTGCACGATGACAACAATCCCGCTCACGCGCACGCCGCTGTCAGTATTGATGAGCGCGACCCGCCAGTAGATTCGTGCATGTGTCCCGTTAACGAAACGTCCTTAGACTCAGAGACAGTTTGAAACAATGTCCTGCTCCTCTGTCTGTGCGCTCTGGACACGGAGTGAAACGCTTTACGCACCGTGCGTAAAAGGATAGGAGGGTGAGGAGGAGGAGGGTTGTTTTTCTTCATGGAGGGAAGGAGGAAGAGGAAGAGGGGGAGGTAGAGAGAGAGAGAGAGATCAGGGAAAGTGGGAGGAAGTGGTTAATAAGAGAGGAAGAAAAATGGCAAGTGGAAAAGAAAGGAAGGTGAATGGAGAGATGAGAGAAGCTGAAGGAGGAAAAAGTGGAATGGGGGGAAGATAATGGGGCTGAGGGGGAGGAGAGGAAAAACATATGGATAGAAGGAGGAAAGGGTTAGGATTAGGTTGTTGTCTTCCCTTCAAAACATACAATTATCTGAAAATCTCTCTCTCTCTCTCTCTCTCTCTCTCTCTCTCCTCAAACACACACACACACACGTGGACCAGGCTCTTACACTCAAAGTCAACATGCAATATCCTGCTTCTTAGGACACGCAACATTTTCACACATGCAGACACACACACACACACACACACACACACTGAGTGGATATGAAGCCGGCTTCTTGCAACACTCACACTTGACTGCTTGATGTAAATTGTGGCCCTAAGCGAGCGGCTGGTGTATTCTCTTCACATCAGAGTGTTGGAGTGAAGCCAGGAGCTTTTATTGTGAAAGGGCAGTACAGTGCATTTAAATCTGACTCACCAATAAACATGAGCTGTTTTCACACTGAGCGTTCCGTTCATCGTTTGTGTCTTTATTGGTTTTATTCAACTTTCGTTTCTTTTCTTAATTAGTATATTGCTTCCACTGTAACTTTGTTAAGATAAATTAACCTGACAGACAGATTGATCAAAGTGATTTAGCAGAAGAGGTGTTCCTTGTGGCTTTGTTGAGATTTTGTGTTCTAAGTTTTTCTTTTCATCTCATGAAGAAGTATGAAAAATACTTTCTGTTTCCACAAAGTTTAAGGAAAAGCTTAATTTCTGGTCCTAATGAAAATCAATGTTTCAGTCAATGAAGTGTTCACCTCTGAGAATCAGTGTTTGTGGAGGAACTCCTGGGTCGATGGAGGAGGTGAGACACACTCTGGGTTCAGAAGGAAAACAAAGTGTTTAACGTGTTTGTTATCCTGTGGAGTTTGGCCCGGGGCTGACGGAGAAGAGCCGAGATGCTCGGAGGCTGAAACAGCGGAAGGAATACAGATCTGTTTCCTGCTGCGAGTGTGAACGTGACTCAGAGTCGACTCATTACACTGACCGACAGTTTGTCACTTTGTGTAGCCGATGCTCAGTTTGCTGAATGAAGACGTTTCCTTCACACACGTCTGCACTGATCAGTTCATCAGTCAAACTCAAGCCTGATTTATCTTCTCTCTCGTGATCTGAGCTGTAAACAACACGAGACAAATCGTTTGTTTACTTCACATAAACAGCAGAATGAAGCGGAATCCAACACAGAAGATACAAAATCATCAATCACTGATCTTCTTCGTATACAGTCACAGTTAGCTCTCTGATTGGACGATACCTGAAAACCATCTTTCCTCTGACGTTCGTTATTAAAACTTAAACAAGCTGCTCGGATGGATTTTTATGTTTTATCTGTTTCCAGTCGGCGTCACTGGTTTCCAACACGGTGGATCAGGACGTGTGTGGTGGCAGAGTAATAGATAATTGAAGAGCTGGAGTCGACCTCATTACAGAGCTCTCACCTCGGTTGTTCATCACACGACTCAGTCACTGGGAGTCATTAATCATGGTTGTGTGAAGTCGCACAACACGAGCTGCCCGCCTTCATACATTCATACGTTTTGTCACAGTTTTCTTTTGCTTCTTCTTCATTCAATGAATGAAATATTTACAAACAAATTAGGAAAATCAGATCAACGTAAAATAAATTCAGAATATTTATGTTTATAATTGATGTGGCACTTTGTTGGCGTCAAAGAAGTTGACGCCAACAAAGTGCGTTTAACATCGTTTTAACACAAGCATTGATTTGGACACTTGAAGTTATTTACACAATAACATTTGATACCCATATTTTTACTCAAGTTATCTGGGTTGTTATTTGGTATTTATAACTGCAACAGAGTATTCATACACAAATGCCATGGTACTTTTACTCAAGTAAAGTATCTCCTGTTTAATGATAACAATGTCAAAAATGAGATGTTTAAAAATCTGGTCTTGTGTCGCTATCACTTGTTTTGGTTTATAAAAGTCAATCTACTGTGTTTCTGAAACTCACAATCAGCCGCTGGAAGTTTGTTATTCACCGCAGCCTGGATCCTCTCAGCTGCCCAACGTCTCGCCAGGAGACAGACTACATTCGTCAGGACCACCGGCAGAGTGTGAATAACACACACACACACACACACACACACACACACACACACACAGTTATATAACACAGGTCATACACAGTCTTACTTCTACTTGCTGTGCAACATTTTTTTTGGGATGCTTTAATATCCACCAGTCAGTCGGAGGAATTTCATTTCCCACGGTTGTCACGATACTTTTCCTCAAACACACTCACACACTCTCAAACACACTCACACACTCTCAAACACACTCACACACTCTCAAACACACTCACACACTCTCAAACACACTCACACACTCTCTAACACACTAACTGCAAAAACCGAAAAACTGCTGCTAAAAAACTCTGCGACGTGATCGTGCTCTATATTTGTCACGCGCCGTGGATCCTCTTCCTCGTCAGCGTTTGAAGCGTGGCTGTAATGAGGCTGCCAGTCACAGCGTCTGGGATTATGTATACATCCAGGGAAGAACGAGACACAGAGGGCGAGGAGAAGACTCTCTCTTACTTCAAGAGCTACACATTGTTCTTTTTTTTTGTAAAGTTGAGTGATGAAGCAAAGTCGAGTGAAGAGGGTAAGAGTGCGAGTCCTGTCTGCACAGAGCACCGGGTGAGAAATAATGAACTTCTGCCGCTGCACATTTCAGCTCTTCACTTAAATGTCTCTGTTTTCCAATGAGACTCAGATTCTCAGGCTTTGATCAACTTGAGTCAACGTCAGATGTCAACAGCTTCAATGTAACTGAGTCTCTGTGGAAGAGTCCGTCGGGTTGAACTTGAAGAAGTAAAGATTTAAAACAAACTACAAACAAATCCCCACTGACTGTAGTGCAGGGGCGGAGCCAGGGGCAGGGCCAAGGGGGGACTGGTCCCAGCGGAAATCTGATTAGCCCTTCCAGTCCACCAATCCTGTAAGAATAACAAATTATAAATATTATAATTTCATTGAGAACTGTTATCTTCTGAGCTTTTTTTTTTTAAAGATGTGTGTCTTTGAATCAAAGCTATAGAGCTAACAGTAAACAGTTATATTAAGCCTGTTAAGCAGTTTTACATATAAATAGAGATATAGATGTATATATATATATATATATATATTGTACAGGACGTTTCCACATGAGCTGCCGTATCATCACTGAGCAGATGGAGAAGGTTTGAGTTCAATTGTCTCACTTTATTCATAATTCAGACTGATGAGATGGATTTTATCTCACAACCGAAGCTGCTTCCCCCCCCCCCCTCTCTCTCTCACTTCGCGCAGCCGGATGATTTCTCTTCCTCTTCCTGGAGCGTGAGCGGCGGAGGTTGAGTGAGAGCGGAGCGGCATCGCGCGTGTCAGCAGTAAATAAAGCATCATAACGTGTGAGACCTAATTCCTAAAGCTGGACTCATTTACATAAAGCTGAGAATGAGCAGAGCTGCTGGTTGTGTGTGTGAAAACGCTCCAGTGTGTTTATCACATGGAGTCAACTCACCTGTCACCGGGGTGTCACTCTGGTTGAGGGTTGAGGACAGGGGACATGATGTTAATCCCTATGAGAGACAAACTGTGATTCGTGAACATCGGCTTCACAAATAGAATTTGATTGATTGATGATGAAAAGCATCTTGTGTCGTCGCCAATGTCAGTCTGCCAAAGAATTCGAAAAAAGAATTGTGTGTTGGCGTTATAACACATAACACAAAGTTTAAGCCCAGTTTCCCACGTGCACACACACACCCACACACACGTTTAAACTTCTATCTTAGTGAGGACACCCTGACTCCAAAAATCCAAAGTAAATACATAACACCAACCTAAACTAATTATAACCCTAAAACCAGGTTTTAACCCTCAAACAGACCATTGTAAAAGTAGTGTCTGTAGGGTCTATGTAGGACCGTTGAGAGCATAGACTCTATGCTCTCAACGGTCCTCTCAAAGATGTGAGTACAGGGACACACACTCACCATCGAGTCGTTAAGTTGTTTGTTTTCTCGAGTGAAGCTTCTCAACGGAATCAGCAGATGAATGAAGCCTCCCACACCATCATGTCTCTGATTAAATAAAAACCTACACAGTTTTCTGAGAGCAATATACAAAATAAGAAATATCACACACACAGCTACACACATAGTTAAAACGTAAATCTGCATATTGGCATCAGAGTGTCTGTTGCAGAGGATTATCTGGCTGTTGGCTCTTCCCTCCACTACAAAGCTCAAAGTGCCGTGTTTCACCTTCAGCACCCTGGTGTGAGTGTTTTTGCAAAGGAGGGAATCTTAATATTCAAAATGTTTTCACTGTATTTTAGTTTTTGTCCCCTGATACATTGGGACAATCCTCCATCAAAGATAAACTGAAGTCAATGAAGTCTTTCAGTATCTCTCCGCCAATAACATCACAACAATATAAATGTAAATGTTCCACAGCTAAAATATGCTGAAACGAGATCTGAGGAGATGCTAATTTGTTTTCTAGACAGAATATGATGCATGTTATTATTCTAAAAGGACATTTTGAAAACCTCTTTAGCATGAACTGCCTCCATCATCTTTTTTTTTTTTCTTTTTCCAATTACAGACATCATGACAGACAAATGGACTGAATCATCAAACTTGTTTGGACACGGTAAAGGAACGGGTGTGGAGAGGTGATATAAATGTAGAGCAGCCCTCCGAACGTTCTCTGAGGTTTTTCTCATTACGTGTCATATTCACAAGTAAATGTTGAGCCCGGCCGAGGTGGATAATTTGTTTTCTAGTCTCCATTGGTCACAGGGGAGATGTGGAGGAACAGCGAGCGGGGGGGGGAGGAAGGCTGTCAGCGAGCGTCGGGTTTGACGTACGACGAGCGGCGATGGGCTGAGCAGGACGACGCTGATCATGAGCACGTGTGACTGGGTTCCTAATGTGAGGGAGTGACGGGATGTGAAGAGTGAGCGGGACAGGGGGGGGAAACATATCACTGAGAAGAAACACATCACAGGAATTTCATTTTCTAAACCCAGTGACTAATGAAAAGCAAATCACCTGCAACTCTGAGGAGCAGTTTTCTCTGTCTCGTCTCCTTGTGGTTTTGTGTCTGTTTAAGTTAGTTTGTAATGGTTTGGTATCTTCCCATTGACTGGTGAATCTCTTTGTCTCTTTGTTTCTGTTGTGTGTCTCTGTGCTGGGAGAGTGGCCACTTCTATCACTAATACCACTTTCGGTTCTTTGTCCCATGTCCAGTTGGTTCGCCGGGAGCTGTTTGTCCCAATCTGAAGTCCCACGGGATCTTAGCTCTGTTGTCCTCCACCTCCTTCAGTGGCTTGTCCCATTGGGACTTGGGGGAAGCTCTAATCCATACTGGGCACAGATGTACACTCTCCCAGCCACTTGGTTCTGCCTCCTTCGACTATGACTGTCTCAGGGACATCTTTACACAGCCTGCACCTTGGGTCACGTCTGCTGTGGTAGACCCTGGCTTCTATGGATCTTGTGCTTTGAGCCTGTTCTTCTGCTCTATTGTGATGGAAGATTTCTGGAAGCTGGTGAAATGAGAACTCAGGCAGCAGCTGATGTCTTGTGCAGAAGAGTTACAATATACCAACGCCAACAGAGTAACTCAAGCAACTGTCACCCCCAAGTCTGAAGGATTGAACGCATTTAAAATATCATACATGTTCTTTAATCCTCACAAGAGCTCATTTAAAATGTGAGAAATATGAAACACACCTGAATTCACAACACTTCATCTTGTTCTAATGTTTCTTGAGCCTCGGAGACGGAGAGACGGCCATGAGGAGCGAGGCACTTACAAACATCCATCTTTAAAGCGAGTTAATGAGGTTTTCACGTCGGTAAACACGAACTGAAAAAGACAAATAACTGTGGTCGTCAACAACCGCGGCAGGAGATCGGGTTTGTGTACGTCAGCAATCTGTCCGAATAATTTACCGTAGATTTCTAGGTATTATAAATGAGCCCATTTGTTCTACATTGTTAAGCATTAAAGAATTACATACATGCAGCGGATTTCATGGCTGATAATAGTATTCCCCTTTTTACTGCCACTGCTGATACAGATTAAATCACATATTAGTATTAACCACAACATCCTCAGTGTCACATTGTGCTTCGACAGCAGAACCCTCACAGCGACTGGAGCAGACTGGAAATGACACTGCTGCTGCTGAACCTGAAAAAAAAAAGGATTCTCCTCCCACACATCAGTTTTCATCGTGTTAAAGTTTAATTTCAGTTTGTCAAACTTTATTTGTGTTGCCATTAATCACAGAGACGGAATCTAACTGCAGTGTGAAGAGCCGAGTTGTGAGACGCTGAGCGAAGACGACAAACGACAGGTCTCCGTCTGTTTACACAAAGAATTAACATTTTCTAGACACTTAGTGGAAAAATGAGACATGACAGAAACTTAAATTTCTGTGATTTCATGAAGGCAGGAGATCAAACCTTTCGTTGTTTTTTATTTTGGTGAATTTCTCAAGACAGTAGAGGGGTCGACTCTGAAGCTGATTCCAGATGTGAGTCCTGACCTGTTCCCGTCTCTCAGAGCAAACTCCAGCTTGAAAATCTTTACGTTCTCTTCAGAGAATAATTCATGTGTCTTGATGGAATAAATCTGACGTATTTGAAGGACTGTGATTGAAGGGACAGTTGTTGGAGGTGTGACCTCTACTGAGTGACCTTCCAGGTACTGCTTTCAAGAACAAGGTTTTAACACAACATCGGTTTCTGATGTGACCGTTAAGTCCTGCAATATATTAAATATATTAAATCTTTTTATCAAAGCCGGATCGCTGACAGTGTAAGTGGAACCAAATCGTCCTCATCCCCTCGACGCTCTGTGAGAAAACCAATTTGGGACTAATCAAATCCTGGTCTGGTTGTGCTCTAAGTGGATTTGCATAGATTATAAAGGTTTCTGCTTGTGTCCTCTGCAGCGCCGCTCTGCTGCGGGACAGACGGGGGGGGGGGGGGGGGGGGGACAATTCATTACAGGTGGAGACTCGACACTGTCAAGCTGTTTACAAGCCCCATTAGCGCAGCGTCTGTCTCTGCAATTAAACACGAGGGGGAAGTCGGTGCCGAGGGTCGATGTGAAACTGGATTTAATCAGAATTATTTTTCTGGCGTCCCAGGAAGTAAAGGTCAAGAACAACAGTTACTTTAGGCTCAAATTCATTTTTTATGATGTTTTGTGAGTCCAAGTTTGAACTTGTTAGTTTTCTACTCCTGGGGTTGCAGAGAGGCATTCTGGGACATGTCTAATATCAAGAAGAATTAACCCGGAGGCTCGGTGGTGTCGCTGATTTACTTTCCTCTGCTGCTGAGAAATGAAAAAAAGTCCTGGTGGATCCGAGATGAGTGTCATGAGTTTCATCACCGCAGAAGAACACAGAGCATGATGGGGGATTTCCCAAGTAGAGACTGCATGGCCTGAACATTACCACCTTTCCCAGTGTGGTCACCTGACAGTCACAATCATTTCCCTGCTCCCTGGCGCCGAGCCTCACTCCTCCTCTGTTCCATCTTTTCCTGCTTTTCATTATTCACCCCCTCTCTGATTCCTATCATTTCGCTCACCGCTCCATCATCTCTCAACATTTCTCCACCTCTGACCTCGTCACGTCCTGGAGCAGCGCCATCGACCCATCCCATTATCCACCATCATCATGTTAATGGTCCCACTTCCTCCATCCACCTTCCTGCCTCTTTTCACTGAGATTTGTGAGAAATGACACACGTGGAGAAAAACGGTGTGTGAACATGTGAGCGTCAGATATGTGGAATTAGTGGCATCCAGGCGAGGAAATCCTTCAAAGGGAAAATAAAAAGCCTCAATGTGAATCACTGTTAATGTGTCTCATAAAACCAGCAGCACAAGTGCCACAAACTGTACAAACCTGCGAGTGTGTGTGTGGGTGAGCGTCTTCTCGCTTCGCCCACTTCCCCATTTATAGCCGGGCGTCTTTCTTCAGCGCTACAAGCACCGACTGTTTCTCTGAGCAACACACATTGAGACACACGTGTGAAGACAACACTCGTGTTTTACAGTAAAGTCATGATATTTATCTCGGTCCCATTCAGAGGGTTTTACTGCTTCATAAAAAAGATGTCAGAGTTCTGCAGCGGTCGAGAACAGGTGTTTGTATTTAGATAAGGAAGTGATGTACACTCACTTCCCTGATCCCACTTCACAGAGAGAAAAGGATAAAAACATATAAATTATCATAAACAAACATACGTGGAAAGAAAAAGCTAATTAGATGCTCACATCCTGGTTGTTCTAAATGTTACGGTGACAATTAGTGGCCTTCATCAGGGAAGAAACAGCTGCTTGTTTCTGGATTAAAAAGGACCAGAGTGGAGATGAAATATACATTTTCATCAGCCAAACATGAGATTTTTCCCCTTTGGCTCAACTTGGCTGATTGCACTCACGAACACCAGCAGCAGAGAAGCTGCAGGCGAGCGAGAGCACGAGTGAACAAGTGACTGTGATTTATCTGCAGATTGTGTCGGTGGTTTGTGAAACGCTGCAGATAACACAAGCGATTGGTCCCAAATGCAGATGGTTTTTAATGTCGCTTAAAAAAGAACCAATCAGACGTGCTTGTTACTGTGAAACCACGACGAGTTCAACAACCCCAGAGTCAGATACGCGGGACTGGAGCCTGATTGGTCGCCGAGCTGATCAATGAGCTCTGAAAAGGAAACATTGATTCTGCTCCCACTTTGAAAAAGTCTCAGAAGACGTCTCGTAAATTCAAAGAAAGAAACATCACAACATCTGGAGAAGTGAGGAGGAGGATGAAGAGCATCATGTAGATCAGGGTAGAGCCGAGCAGGAGGCTGGTGTGTGGGCAGAAGAACGGCTCCACCATCCATCACCGACAAGTGTGTGTGTCTGTGTGGGTTCACACCACGGCTGTGTGTTGCCTTCTGCGGAGATCTCACGTGGAAGAGGCAGAAGGAAACAAGCTGAGAGACACTGCAGCTGAGGGAATATTTGGATCCTGTATCTTCACGTCAGGTTTCAGATCAGTCATCGTGGCGACATGTTGCTGTTTTGTGGCCAAGCCTCCATGAATATAATAAATAAGAAAAACGCCACCAGCTTGTTTGTTAACGAGGCCTATGTGGTTCATCGTCAATGTGTGTGTGTGTGTGTGTATTAACATATGTGTGGGAGCTTTAATTTCCATTTGAAAGAGCTGATGTGTCCTAGTTGTACATGTTCACACTTGGTCCTCTTACATAATGGCCTTCGTGGCTCTGAGTGAAAACATCTTCCAATCTGGCCTTGAGCTCAGAATGAGTGAGAGGACGTCTTCTAGATAGATGGATGGATGGAGGGAGGGAGGGAGGGAGGGAGGGAGGGATAGATAGATAGATAGATAGATAGATAGATTGACTAAATTATTCATCCCTGAAGGGAAATTAAGTCGTCATAGCAGCTGGTACATTTGAATACAATAAAATATAATACAATAGAATAAAATATTAAATATTGAGGTAGAAAGAGTAAAAACAGAAACACAAGATAAATAGATAGATAAGGTGCTGTGGCAAGATGATGGTAATAGTACTGATGATATGCTGGTAATGTTATTGTTAGACAGTATATAACAATAGTACAGCATATAATATAACAGAATATATATTTATATATGATAGTAATTATACCAATATAATAGCAGTATATAATAATAATGGCAGCAACAGTATATATAATAATAATAGTAAATATAGTAAATATAATAATAACATGTACACATGTATAAATATGTGTATATAGACTTATATATACAAATAATATACAAAGAGTATGATATAATATGATATGATATATAGTAGAGGTATAAATATAAATATTTGACTATACAATAGATAATATAATATACTATGAGTGTAAGAATATTTAGACAGAGTGTGCAAAAGACAATATTATTGTATAAAATGATATATAGTATCAATATGGTTTATATGAACACATATCACATGTGATGTGAAGTAAGTGTTCCAGTATATGGAGCGGAGTGTTGTACAGGGTACACAGGGCAAGGAGACAGGTATGTTTAGTGCAGTTCTGTGATGGTGGCTCTGACAGAGGTAGATGAGTTGTACAGTCTTATTGCGGTTGGGAGGAACACACATCGATGGACAGGAAATGACCTCACAAGGATAGAAACTCCAGATCCTGCACTGTGGGCCCATATGGCGACTGGCTAGAGAGTCGGGGTCAGTTCAATATTGAATCGTCTGTTCCTCGCCGTATGAACAGATTTAACTGAACAGTTTACGGTATCGGACATCGCGTGGAACATACGATGAGAAGGCAAACAAGGCGATGAGCAGACGGTGCAGCCAAATGCTCGACGCCAACTCCACCAGCTCAACCACGTCGTGTTCACAATCTAAAAAGCTGCAGAAAACACTTCACGGGGCTCTTCCTCTCAGGTCCCATCACCGCTCGTCTGAAACTATTAGACTTTATCACAGGACATCGATCTTTTGTTGAAATGTAACGTAGAGGAGCTGTTTGTTCTCGAATCCCCATTTAAACAGAAACCCAACATGTTTCTGTCTGCGTCCAGTTCAAAACCTTAAGGACTGTTATTGCAATGGAATCAAACAAAACACAAAGAGACTCTATCAAAGTTCTCTGATTGGATGTTTCTTATATTTTCCGTGACAGGACTTTTTGAATTTGATCTTTTCTCATCTTGTACAAAAACATCAACAGATGGACTCTCTGCTGCTTCCAGTCATAAAAACTCTCTCTTGTTTTTTCCGCCCCCTGACATTTGTCTCCGTCATACATCTCTAGCATCTCACGTTTGTTTACATCATATGTTATGCATGAGAGGAGCACACGATGACCTTTGACCCCAAACAGGCTGCTCTGGATAGCAGCAGAAAACCACAGCAGAGTTTAACGATCAATGTTCACACTGGTTACACGCGATCATCAATAAAACACATCAACTGGATTCAAAAGCAGATCCCTGCTCGATAATCTGCTGTTGAATTCATGATGTCCGTGACGTGTGAGAAATGTCTGAGTCAGCTGCTCTGGACCAACTTATTTCTAACTTACTGAGCTGCTGTTCGTCACAGCGACAGAATCCAGAGCCAGACATCGATCCTCAATCTGCTCGTCCTCGGATCCGGGCCACGAGGAACGAAGGAATAAAGTGGTGCAGCTGAGATTAGTCGACTTTGTCCGGAATCTGTGTACGTGTGCTACACTCATACCTCTGGCTGTTCAGCACTGGATCCACAGCGAGCTGCGAGGCTCCGACACACTGTGCTGAAGTGGTTAGGTTTGGATTTTTTATTCCTGCATTAATGGAGCAGCAGATAAAAGTTATTATCCTGTTAGACTCGCTGTTTGGTGAATCCCTCGGGGAGAACGCTCAGATTCATGAGCAGAAATAATCTATAGCTGAGTGGAACAGTCAGGTTGTGTAATAGGCAGAATGTGGAGCTTATACAATGACGAGTCCCTTTTAAAACGGAGGCTCTCTGACCGCGCGTTCAGCGTCTGCCCACAGGACACTGAGGTGTGGTTCTGTTCAAACCCCCCCCCTCCCAGCTAGAGCACATGAAGACAGTTTGAAGAAGCAGCTCCTCCTCAGTGAGAAGCGCAAATCCAGCGCGCCTCTGGAACATTTCCTGACCCACATTTACTTATCTGCAGCAAACAGATTATCTCTTGAAACACTCTGACTCCGCGTGTGTGTTTGTATATTAAGTGAGTGGTGTGCATTAAAAAAATAAACAGCTGCGTGTTCAGCGTCGGAGGAAGTTTAACAGAACAGACGTGTGTGTTCACGTGAAGCCGATAGGACAGAAGAGCCTGTGGCATGGAAACCAGGCTCTGGGTTTCACGTTACAATGAAAATAGGTAACATCAATAAGACAAAACCAACAATAGTGAATAGAGATGGACGACATGACAGATCCCTGAAGTGAAGCCAAAACATCTCCATCGCCCCCTGGTGCCTGGTTAATAGCTGTGGTGATCATGATCCTTAAAGACTTATGAAGAACCTGAACCAAACAAATATTATTTTTTTTGTATTTCATGGCGTCTGTCTCTGCAGCATATTTCATAAACGTGTAGGTTTTTAACACGCACGCCATGTGGATGTAAATCTTTGTGCTGATGCAGGCAATATTCTATATTTGGATCAGTAATCTGTGTATACTCCCTCAGGTCAGAGCTGGGAACTGAGGAGGAGAAAAACACGACAGGACTCAGTCGTCTCTTTTCGTGTCTCAACGTGTCTCTCGTCTCTCGTCCCTTCAACCACCATCTCTCCTTTACTCTCCCGCTCTTCATTAATTCATGTTTTGGCCTTCATTCCTCTCTTATTCCCCTTGTAACACACGTGTTGGACCGCCGGTTAATTAATGGACCCTAATGTGCAGCAGCTAAAATACTCCCACATCAAAGCTTTGGCAGCAAAGGCTCTGAATTCTTTGTACTTTTTAATAACCAGTGAAGAAGAACAGCTCCTGCTACATACACTGTTTTCCTCTATATTCCACAGTTAGTACACTAGCTTGTAGCAAGTCTGAGAACTCAAAGCAAATTAATTTGCTGAAAGCACATGTCTCAACCAACGCAACGGAGACACACACGTTGGTAATTAAATGGTTTATAATGCGTTTTGTCAATAATTCTCTAATTACCGTCTTTCCAGGAGCAGCAGCTGTTCTCAGATAAAGAGGCTCAGTCACAGAGCAGCTGGTGAACATAGAGCAGCGATTAGCAGCTAAGGAGCCTGATGTTTCCCTCAGGAGGTGGAGGAGACCAAACATGGAGCTGAAAGAGGAGAAACGCAGGACGTGGACTCATCAGAGCTCCATGTCTTCAGGCCTCTAACATATCTGTGAAGATTCTCAGTCCTCCAGGTCATGGTATCTTCAGGAGTTTAGATACAGACAACAAGAACCACTAAGCAACAAAACATAATCCCCAACAGTTTACGTCTGGAGGTGAAAAGCTTTCTGACCGATGAATTATTATTTTTGTCTTTTGATGAGAGATGGTCTCAAATGACGCAGCTCCGTCTCCTTGAAAATACATGATACTATCAACTTGTGTACTTTGTCTTCACACGAGCAGAGAGTAACACAACATGCAGTGAATTTCAAGCTGCTCTGAGACCAGTGCAGCAACAGTGTCGAGCTCTGTATATATCTAAATTGAATCTTATTCAAATCTAACCAGTGTGGAAATTGGTTTTATACAGTTTGAGTTTTTCTTCATTGAAATGTATTATCTCCATTCGTTCCCCATTTGTTGTGTCAAGATGTGTGAAGAGAGAAAGCGGGCGAGCGGCCGCACAGCTCCTCCATTATCTCCGTTTTCTATACAGACGTGTCACTCGTTTTCCTGCTGTCCTTCACTCTATAACTCCTCTTATCACAGATTTATGTTGTTCGACACTAGATGGAGAGATAAGGGAAGCAAACACGCAGCCATAAGCAGTACCAGCACACACACACGCACACACACAGACACACAAAAACACACACACACTCCCACAGAGAGATAAGTACAATCAGCCTCGGCCAATTCAGCCTTTTACAGTGATTGGCAGAGATGGGGGAATCTCTCTCTGAATGTTTGATAGAAAACCCGTTCAGAGGAAAAATCCAGATGACACACACACACAAAAGAATGTGTTAACAATTGTGAGTTTGAAACATGATCAGAATCACCGTTTATCAAAAAGACAGATGTTTAACCTTCACCTTAAACCTTTCACGTGACTCTGACCTTCAACCTGCTGAAGAAAGACCAACACAAATTGTAAAGCTTCTCAATTCAAAATATGTTAGAAGAGAAAGGTTTTCTAACCAATTTCTGAATCTCTGAATAAATGTCGTCGCTCTGTGAAAACCTCCTCACAACCTCCGTGTTTGATCTGTCGCCAAACGTTTGTTCAAACCTGTAAAGTTTCCTACTTTACCAAAACGTCCCGAGTCCCAATGTGTACAACTCCGACTGGTCCTCACAAACATAGAAAATGTTTCTTCAGTTAATCTGTTAAAGTTAAGTTAAATGTTATGTGTTGGATTTAGTGTGAGTTTTGTGTAATGAATGAATATTAAAATGATCGTCATGATGAATCAGTGACGTTCAGATTGGAGTGTAAAGAGTTAATCTCTCGTGAGCCCAGACGACCTGGTCCGCTTGTGCTCTGCCTCCAGATCCTCATCATCAACAGCCCAGAATAACTTCTGACTTTCCGCAGCACTGAATACAAAGCTTGACATTTACAGTTTGATATTTCTAATCCCTCCCCCCACGCTCCCTCACCCACATCCCCCACCATCAATCTTGATGCTACTGCTGGAAATGCTGAGTGACTGGTGGTTTTCTACAGAGGGGAGAAAAACAGTGGAACTGCGTGAGGACGTCAGGCTGCCCCATCTTATTGATTTAGAAACCTCCGGGGACGCATCGAGGGGGGAACAGCATTTCAACAAGCTGACAACTAACACAAGACACATCCAATATCAAACAGCAACAGAAGAACACAACTAAATGTAATAATTCAAAGTGAAACATTCAGTCTTACAAATCTGTTTTGTTCTTTGCACAGTTTACCACCAATTTCAAATTATGAGGCTGTTTTTTGAAGGTTGAATGACAACTCAAGTTGTGAGTGGCAGCATGGACACAAGCTCGACAGGAATGAAGGACAGAACCCTGGGGAACAGGAAACTTGACTCACCGTATACGAAAGGTAAATCTGAAACCACAGGCGGCTAGCAGTATCAAAACCCCAAAAGACTGTGAATGTACGAAACTTAAATTTTATCACATGTTCACAGAGACATACAATATTCAGTTTTAAATTAAACACACCAGAGAAAAACCTATTTGAGTTGCCGGAGTCGAAATGTGATTGTGGATTTTGTTCGATAAGTTGTTAAAGCTGTTGACGAACTAACTTATTGACAATTACAGTTTTAAGAGAACTCTTCATCCTCCAGCTGTAGAAAAAGAACCCTTTGAAAAGTGAGTCCCAGAGACTGACCACCCTCCCTCCTCTTCCTCCGTCTCCTTTTCCTTTGCCGTGAAAAGGAAAGCTCTCAGCGTCAACTCGGCCCAGTTTAATAAGGCTCTGAATACACAGATATGTCTCCGTAATCTGCTTAGCGACTGGAAATGTCAGAGGGTTGACGGCCAAACATGAATTGAGCTGAGTCGGCCGAGAGCAAATCGCCTACCGAGGGACTCGCAGGCTCTGAGTGAGTTTAATGTCTGGATCAGCGAGGGACAGATCGGCCTTTGTCAAAC
This sequence comes from Platichthys flesus, assembly GCF_949316205.1. NCBI lineage: Eukaryota > Metazoa > Chordata > Actinopteri > Pleuronectiformes > Pleuronectidae > Platichthys > Platichthys flesus. Next base: position 12,437,031 of record NC_084968.1, read on the forward strand.
AGAACTGCCTCAGAGGTTGATTCACCGACGCAGTTCTTTTTCATTATGCTGGTGTTTCTAATCCGCCGGTGCTCTGCTCTCTGTTCTTTCTGCTGCTGCTCACCTGAAAGTAACGCTGCCTCCTCCTCCTCCTGCTGCTGCTGTTTTCTAAAGCCCCGCCTCCACTCAGCCCTCACCTGTAGGTTCTGAGCTTTAAGTGCGTTTTCACTGCAGTGACCAGGGTCTAAAAACGCGTTAACCCCCTGAACAGTCCCTGGTTGTTAGGTACTACTTAACTAAGTTAAAGGAATCACTGAGTATTTCAGCCGGTCAATCTCAACAACTCGTTAAATCAGTTTTTGTACTTTAAGTCGAACATTTCGGGTGTTTTGAAGACGCTTTGTTACTCACTGAAGTTCGTCTCTTTTCAGATCAACAGCTGATCTGAATCTCCCCCATGTTAACGGATTTTGCTCAATCGTTAGCTAAAAACATAGAATTAATCATATTGATGTATAGTGTATGGCTGAATGGTATGTATTGATGAAGTCAACACATACTGATAAATAAGACCGAGGACAGAACCTTCGGGAACGACGTCTGTAAACGGAAGAGAATCTTGACACACTTTCACTATGATGAAAACACATTTGAGAAGCTGGAGCCAAAGATCACTTGGGAAACCTTTTTCCAATTCCAACTACAACTACAGCTACAGTTAGTTGATAACTACAGATGATTTATTTCTTTTCGTAATCGTCACAGTTCACCCCTCTCCGACTCTGCAGCCCCTCGTTGTACGGACAATGAGCTTTGCGGAGGACGTGGATCTCCCCTGGTGGGTTCGAGCCGGGAGAAGAATCTGTGTCACGGTGTCAAATGTTCACGATGTTCACAGAATCCAAACTGGGACACGAGGCGCAGCAATGTGCCTTTACATAAGATCAAATTGTTTTTCATATGTAGCAGAGGCTGGTATCTGTTCTGTGGTTTCCTGTTTTGGGATTTGTTGTTTTTGCGTCTTGAATAAAACCAGTCAGCAGCCGACATCGTAGGATGTGACAGGATTAATTCCCTGAGCTGACATTTATTTGATTTCTTCTGTAAATGTTTTAATATTGAATCGTCTGTGAGATATTCAATATTATCTCACAGACGATACATTGCTTGTTGTGTCAGATTTCCTGTTGTCAACACGGTTGTGTCTTCAGCTGCAGCTTTATTTTCTGACCACATCGTGTGTTACGTGACTTTTCAACCTCAACACGCGCCTCCTCCGCCTGTTTCTCTCTCAGCTGCTTAGTGCATGGACTGTATGTCGATGGCTGGGTGTCTTGTGTGTGATCACTAGAGATTGCTTATCTAAATGTAGTTTATGATGATCTGTGGGGGCCTGCAGGGTTCTGCTAGTGTGTGTGTCTGTGTGGCCAAACTCTAAATCGAGTCCGTCTTTGCTTCCCAGATCGTAATAGCTTTCCTCACTCCTGCCTGTGAGGTGAAATTATTTATGACTGAAGAATGTGGAGAAAAGAAAAGAAACGGAGGCGCGGAAGAGAAGAAGTGAGATAACTGAGCACACAACGAAAAATAGGACAACATAATATCTGTGTTTATATAAAACTCCATATTTAACATGTAATATTCAGCTGGTCTTCACCAACGACTGTGGATAAAGATGGATAACATTTGTCCGTATAGGTCATAAACCCACTTCCTCCACATTAGCAGATGGGACATGGACCAAACTCCAAAATTCGGATTGGTTTGGTTTTAAATAGTTATTTGATGATATAAAAAACGGATTGACACGTCATTAGAACACAATATACATACATATACACATATATACAGTCATTGGTCATCTTTATATATGGTAAATATTTTCTCAAACCGTTTCAGTTTCAGTATTGTTCATCTTTCACTGAGAGGAAATTGAGAAACTTAAAGAAACGTAAAATGCCCTAAGATTGATCCCTGAGGAACTCCATATGTATAACATTATGTTATGTTGTAACAATGATACCCTGTACAGGTAGATAATGGTTGAATCCTTATATTTTTAAGTATTTACTTACAAATTTTCTGGAGAAGTTGTACCAGGCTCTTTGTTCCTGTCTGTACCTACATTATTAGAAAACTGTCTTTTTCAATTTAAACAAAATAGAAAAGTAAACCGACAATGTGATGACTGCAATCATGAAAATAACAGAAAGCAACAACCCTTCTCCTGACGTTTGGGTTTGTTTGTGCTCAAAATGTGCTTAAATGAAAAAGACAAAAAGAAATTAGCTGAGCCTCTTCATTAAAACGAAATCAAAGTCTGAGGCAGCGAGAAGAGAGAGGGAGGAGACAAGGAGAAACAGAAACACATAGAAGAGACAGAGAAGGGGAAGAAAGAGGAGTTTTTGAAGGAGGTCATGGTGGTTTGAAAAGGACAGGGCGAGAATGGAACAGAAGGGAGAGGTCTGAATAAGAGGAAGAGAAGGATGTGAAGGCTAGGAAATGCAAGAACAGAAAAGGAACAGGAGAGAAAAGGAAGATGAAAAGAAGAGGAAGAGAAGGATGTGAAGGCTAGGAAATGCAAGAACAGAAAAGGAACAGGAGAGAAAAGGAAGATGAAATGAAGAGGGAGACGAAGAAAGAAGAAATCAGGCCTGAAGTTATCTGACGACCAAGAGAGAAATGTATTCAAAAGAATCATCAGGGACAGAACGAACACTGGAGGCAGCGAATACACAAACTAAATTAATAAAATGTAATATCTTTCTAATCTTTTCATCTTGAAAATACATTATGTCTAGATATATCTATATCTATATATATAGTAGATACCTCTCTTCTTACATTAAGGGGGCATCATTTCACTTCATTGACCATAATGTTTTTTTCTCAATGTCGCTTTGGAACATTTATGGTTTATGACATGTTTGTTCTTCAGACATTTGTAGAGTCTCATTTATAATTTTTCTTAATCCTAATTAGCCCAACATTTTCAAGTATTATTATAATATTACATCTATTACAGTAATGTGTTTTTTATATTTGTATACTACTTGAGCAGTTTTCTCCTACAAGAAATAACACGGTTTCCTATAAATCTCACATAAAAAGATTTGTTCCCTTCTTCAACCAATGGACCTGATGTTGGTTATCGGACCTTTACGTGATTTGTTGCTGTTGACACAGATGTAGGCCAAGCTGAATGCAGGGAAACTGCGTAATGAGAGAACACTGGAGCAGCTGTGCTTCATGTGTAGATAACATTGATCCCGCCTGACTTCCAACTGTTTTCTTGCCAACAGAAAAGAAAAGCAAAAATAGAATAGACTCATCCCCTGATACCACTCTGTGTGTGTGTGTGTGTGTGTGTGTGTGTGTGTGTGTGTTTGTGTGTGTATTGGCATTTAGTCTGGCTGGTTGTTTCAGGAGCTCCTTTTCTTTGCAGCCGAGAAACAATACGACCGTCACTTGTTTGTGTTTTATCTGAAAACCAGCTTTCACTGCAGTTTGTTAAACATGTGATTTAAATTTAGGTTATTGACGCGTGGATCAACAACAACCACAGACCCCAACAACAACCACAGACCCCAACAGGAACCACCAAACCAAAAAGTATGGATGTAGTCCAGGTCCCCACTGGTTCGTGTGTGGTTTAAGTCCCCACTGGGATATAAGAACAAGTCATGCACACGCTGAGTCTCCCGAGTGTTGCAGCAGCTTCTTCCTTCCTTCTCAGCTGTGTCGTGGATTACCGGCCCCTATAGGCCCCATATACTACCGTGAAAACATGCAACATCTCTCTCTCCCTGTGACACACTGTGTTTCTACCACTCTCTCTCTCTCTCTCTCTCTCTCTCTCTCTCTCTCTCTCTCCCTCTCTCTGTGTTTCAGGATGTTTTTTTTCTCATCCCTCTCTGTCTCTGTCAGGCTCACGTTTACGCCTCCTGTTTCTCCCCCTGCGAGTCCTCGCTGTCTGCCTCAGTTACAGAAGGAGCTGTCAGACTGTGGAGCCACGGAGGACACGGAGAGGTGCACCAGGAAACGGAGAATGAGAGAAAAGATGGCGATATGTACACATCCCTTCAGGCCACTGCTCCTCCTTAGAACTGATCCTTTCTTCACATTTCAGGTTGTCATGTCTCAGTGCTGCAGTCGCACTCTATTCTTTAATTAGAGAGGAGAAAAAACAGAAATGACACGCAACCATTCTGGAATATTGCAATCACACGGTCGATCACCTTGAACCTCATAAATTATCATCATCTAACAGATAATTCGAGTTGTAATTCACTGCAGTTCATTGCCTCAGTGATCCACATCATTCTTGCATCATGATCTGGAGGTTTGTTACAGGTGAATTCTTTTGATGTTAGATATCTAGCTGACACATTTACTGCTGCAGTCAAATGTATTTTAGGTAATCAGATTACAATCATTACGTTGAGGATTCCTTGGTCATTTCACATGGACATAATATACACTACATATTTCATAGAAACCAGCCCCATCGTTTGCATCCAAATAGCTCATTAGATGCAAATGATAATGTATATTACAGTTCTGATTATGTTCCATTTTTAATAGATTATCTTATTCTGCAGGGAGAGAGAGAGAAGAGAGAGAGAGAGAGAGAGAGAGAGAGAGAGAGAGAGAGAGAGAGAGAGAGAGAGAGAGAGAGAGAGAGCAAAATGGAATCTGAATAAGAAATGACAGAGGAGAAGGAGTCGGGGAATAGAGTGACGAGAGGGAAAGGTCAGAGAGGCAGAAGACATAAGGGGACGGAGGGATGGACGTGAAGGGGAACAGAGTGAAACACAGAGGGCTTAATTAACCAGACAAATGAGAGGAGAGAGGAGGACAGAGTGTAAAGAGAGAAAGATGTGTATAAATGAGACGTGTGTGGGAGAAGCGAAGGTAAAGACGAATGAGGAGTGGATGAAAACGGCAGAAGAGAGGGGACGTCCCCCCCCCGCTGCTGTCCGTCATCTCCTTAAGCTGTGGCCGTGATGCCCCAATTATCCACAGGCACATAATCCCATCCTACACTTAGAGCTAAGTACCCTGACACTACACACACATACACACACAAACAAACACACTAAAGGGCCGTAATGCACAACAGTGTAGAATCTTAACGGGAAACATTCATGTCAAAGTGTAAGTAATCATAATATTAACTCTGTAAAGTGTTATATGATAATGGTACTGATAAACCGGGGAACAGTATGAACACTGTACTTTGTATGTACTTAGAGCACCATTAACACTTCCTGAGGATGGTAATGACACACTCTTAGTGTAAGAGCCATTAACGCAGGAGTGAAGTCGGGGCAGGTTGTGTGTGGCAGGAGTGTCAGTTTAACACTAATGCAGCTTTTTGTGCAGTGAGATCCCTGCAGCCTCAGTTTGGTTAATACGAGTCAAGATCACATCCTGCAGCTTCAGTGGAGATAAAGACAATAAAGTGACATCTGAGGCCGGAGTCTAATGGTTCAAATGGTTACAAGATAGTTATCTTTGTAGAGAACATAACAAAATTAAGTGTATTGACTTAATTGAAGCCAGAATGAACAAATCTCAAATTTAGCGTGGAGGAGTTCCAGTCAATGAGAAGAACCGAGACATCCTGAAGAGAGCCAGATGATTTGTTACAAGTTTCCATGTGGCACAGAAGAAGGAGCTGGTTTCTTTTGTTACCAAGATGAGTCCCTGATGAATATTGAGATGGGTTCCTTAATACAGGAGAAGTTCTCACTAAGATCTAATTAAATCCTGAAGACAGAACCATAAAGATCCAGAGTTCAGATCTAAATGAGTTAGAGCGGACAGATCTTGTATCTGGTAAAAACCCAGAGGAGTTCCACTCAGTGACAGAACCGGTTCTCTTAGAGATTCAGAGGAGTTGGACGAACATTCATTTGTTTATATTATGTATAATAAGGATCAAAGTGAACTGTGCGTCTCTCACGTCCTCTCAACTTGTTCCACTGCTCTATGAGGATTAATTATCCTGTTTACAAAATCCCAACTCTCATTTGAAATGAAGAAAAGAGAAACGTTTTCACGCCTCTGCTCCTCCACGTTAGAAATGTGGCCACGAAACAGTCGCATCTTCACGCGATTGCCCATCTCTCGATGACAAAGCTCTAATTTGGCGCACAAAAGAAAAAGATCACGCAACAATCGTCTTCTCCCCCGGGGGGGCTGAGTAGCGCTTTGCTAAGTAAAGGCAATTCAGAGTTGATTAACAAAACCCCACTGAACGTATGTTGACTTCTAGGATTTTAATTTGGCACGAAGAAAAAGCAGTTAATTGGGAAAGGCAGTGAGATTAAGGGACGACTGTCTTTGAGCGTGTTCCTGCTCTTTAGGAGTTTTTTAAGTAGTCCTCTGGGAACAAGTGCACACGACCCAAAATAAAAATAAAAAGTTTGCTCTATTGAAAGATACTTTCCTCGTCCTAAACTGAATATCTACCCTCTCCATCTGGATGTGAACTGGTTTACATAAAGTCTACAAAGTGTATATGCCTCTTTGTTTTGTTCCTTTACTGCAGGGATGAAACAGACTCAAACACACACTCTCACTCACACTCACACGCACACACACACACACACACACACACACACAGGCCAATTTAGGCTCCAGTAGCACGTTGATAAGACATCTAGGAAATGGAATAAGCTCTGAAATGAACATGGTGAGAGAAAGCTAAACACGGAGGAGAGTGAGTAAGTTGGAGGCAGAAGGAATTAAAAAATGGAGGAAGGGGAAAATGAAATGATAAGAACTGAAAGTGAAAAAACGTAGGCAGATCAGAAAGGGAAGGGAAACATAATTGTCATAAATACGACAATAATATTTGAGCTGAGAGGAAGGGATGGGATCGTAGGGAAGGAGAAGGGCGACTCAGAGAGGAAGTAAAAAAAAAACGGAATAAAGAGCCAACAGGGTGGAAAGCAAATGAAAAGTTAAACCAAGCAGTTTTCAATTATATGGAGAAAATTGGGTTTATTCAGTTGAGGGCAGCGAGAGAAGGATGAGCGGGTAGAGAAAATACGGACGGAGAGACGGACGAGTGCAAATGATCTGCACCGACTGCTTCTCTCCAGATGTTCGCAGAGATCTGAGACATAATGGTCAGAACAGAATCATTTAATATCTGCATTTCAAAACAAATACAAGTTCTAATATATTAACTGGAGCGTGGATCTACTTCATTACCAAACCCAGACGATCAGGGTGAGGAAACATTCTCCTTATTCACCGTCACTGAATCATCAGACTCTTTTTAATGAAGCTCAAAATGTTCAATTGTTTCTTTGAAACACAGACTTTTATAAATAAAACTCACTTCCTCTGAGCATCTTCTTGGAGTCGGGGTTCTGAGAATCGCCGAGCCTCTGGAGGTCAGTCGATTCACAGCAGGTCGTCAACCACACGTGGAGACGAGCTGCTCTGCTCAACTCGTTTTAATGGTCTTGTTTTCTGCATGTGTCGGTTTCACGTAGACCCGCTCGTCTGGGAAGTGTTTTTCTGTGTTTCTGTGGGATGGCAAAGTCCTCGGAGACACTGCATGTAATTACGTGAATTAAAAATAACCCTGACTCGGCACACAGCGTCAGATAATCAGCTCGATACGACGCCACCTCAACCGAATGCTGCCGGGCCGATGAGTTTGTACAGTTTGTGTACTTGTAGGGGGTATGAATTCGGTTTGCACAACAACGCCACCTGGTGTATTTGGTCTCTGAGCTTCACCACGTTCAGTCGTAAACAAAATAAAGATTAAAACATCAAAGTGTTAAATCTCAGCTTTAAGTTGAGTGGATTTAAGTCAATATGTTTAAAGTTGACAGGCTCAAATTGAACATATTTGTTATTTAGCTGTCACTCATTTTCTCTGCAGTGGAAAGTTTCACGATGAGTCAAAGAACAGAGGAGTCGAGGAATTTTCTTCTTTCATAGAACATTAACTCATCTCTCCTTCCCTCGCTTTGAGTACATTCATTTATGTGAAAATCTTTGTTTTAAACTGATCTAACGATTCGTGACACACTGCAGCTGAGTCTCCATTGTAAAGTAAAGAAACTCCTGTTTAATGGCCCAGAACCTAATTTAACTGAGAGTCGTAATTCAGAATAAGGGTAATTCAACGGAAATATGAAACTGGAATTCAGACCTGAGAGAACCAAACCCTGAAAAGATAACGAGGACGTTTCTAGAGAACCATGAACCGACGATCAACCATCCGAACAGAAGTGGGAGAAAATGTAATTGAAATAGTAATTATAATATGAAAAGAGACTAATGACATACCATGTGACACAAGTGCGTAGCTGCAGAAATAATCTCACTAATATTTCTTAGTTCTCTCTTTTTAATAAGGTCACGCTGCTCGCCGCCCTCGTCCCTTCACTCGCAGCTAATTAGCTTTTTTTTAAGTTGTAAATTTTGACCTTTAATGAAACAATAAGTGACTTTTACAAACAATCGGCTGCGTTCATTTCACATCAGCTCCAGATCAGGGTTGCCTCTGTTTGGAAAGTGAAGGTGGGGAAAGCAGCATTCAAATGTCTTTTATAGTTTCTACTTCAACTCAATTATCGGAAAGCTGTGATTAGATGTTGAACAAAATAATAGGTTGGTGGCAAAGAAACTGCTCACAACAAACACACAAACACAACACAACTCCATGAATCAGGTCAGGAGTGTCGCTGCCTGGAGGCTCTTAATGAGGAGCCGTTAGCAGGCGAGAGGCGACCGGCTTCCAGAGCATCGGCCATCAGGACTTCAACACCACGATCCTCATCAGTTACCTGAGCTGGGTTCAAGATACATAAACTACTTAGCTGCACATGTTTAACTCCACACCTCTGTCCCCGTGTAGAACCTGTCGCTCTCTGTTACTGTAAATCTGTTTGAGGATGATGTCATCAGGCATCAACCGGCCAGCGTCTGTCAATCTGATGTTCAGGGACAAAATAAGAACCTCGTCTCTGTTCAGCCAAAGGTCATCACTTACAGAGGGGCGACCCAAGAGTCTGCCGTCGGTCCTGAGCACCGGGGATCATTACAGCATCATGGTGTGTGCATGTGTGTTTGTGTGTGTGTGTGTGTGTGTGTGTGTGTGTGTGTGAGAGAGCTGGCTAATGAGCGACTTTGAGGATATGTGGATGTTCCCTGTGGCAGCCAGTGAAAGCACAGAGTCCCAGGAGTGATTTGCAATGAAAGGGATCCCTAATGTGTGTGTGTGTGTGTGTGTGTGTGCGTGTGTGCCCGTGTGTGTGTGCCCGTGTGTCAGCTTGTTTTCATCGTTGTCGCCCTATTTAATTATGATCCGACCACCTCGGGATGCTGAAACTTTCTCACGGTTTCAGGAGAAGAACACACGTTCTGTCTGTTAGACCAACAACGTCTTGGCTCTGATTGGCAGATCAGCATCTGAAGACACCAGCATCAGGAAGCCAGTGAGTGGTGAGAGCATGGATGGAGGTAGTGCACCTTGATGTTGGTTGCCACCGGCCAATTAACCGGACAGGAGAAGAAGAAGAAGAAGAAGGAGGAGGAGGAGGAGGAGCCTCAGCGTCTGCTACATGGTAGAAGAGGAAACAGCTTCAGGCTCCTGAACTGAAGCAACATGTCGTTTCCCTGAAGAGACTCAACCTAAGTACCAGTCTGACTGGTCTCCCCAGGTGGTGCAGTACTTTAATCCACTCACACACTGAAACATGGAGGGAGGCTGCGGTGCATCTGAGTTTGTACAGTTTGTGTACTTGTCGGGGGTGTGAGTTGACGGGCTGATGGAATAAGATATACTGTAAGTACATCAAAGAGCCGCTCAGCATCAAAGACGATCTGATCTCTGGCCCTCGTGCCAGTCTCACACTCTCCTCAGTACCGCCTGTGTTGCACCGCAAATAATCCTGTTACGCAACCGAGAGAAATCATGATTTATACACTCGCCTCCTGCTCGGCTCTTCCACCTCACCGGCTCCCTCTCTCTGGTTTCTTCTCCGTCTCCTCCCCCCTTCACCTTCCTCGCTCCTGGAGTCGTCTTGTTTCTTTTCTTGCTGTTGATTATATTGTTCCCACATATGATCATCAGAAGGCCCAATCATTTATAAAGCTCAGATGTTTCAATCCAAATTCAAAATGCTTCACAGAGGCACAGCAATACGTTAAATTAAGATGTTCAAATTAAATTTTAAAGACAATAACAAGGAAAGAACTAAGAACTAAAAGAGGTTACTTATATAATTTGTCTTCAAGTAGCAGGAAAGGAGCTCAAAGAGCGAGAAGCAGAGAAAGTCCAGGTGTGGTCCTGACTCAGGGAGCAGACAGTAAACCTGCAGGAGACCTAAAGTTCTAGAAGCTTCTCAACCTACCAGATAACAGAGATTCATTTAGTCCCTACCCCATTAAGTGCAGATGATGTGGTTCTGTTGGCTTCATCCGGCTGTGACCAGTGAACTGCTGCTCCTGCACGTCAAAAGCTGACGGATAAGGAGGTTCCAGCGAATCAGAAGTGCCTCCTCGTTCCTGGGGAAATTCCTGCTTGTTGTTATTTATATCTTAATAACATCAAAGTGTGGAGAGAGAAGAATCAGAAGAGAAAAACAATCAATGCACAAAACTAAAGCAACATGAACAAACCTAATCAAAACCTAATAAAAATCAATGAGGTTGTGGCATGAAGTGAGGACAAAACACAAACACACACACGCACACAGACAAACACACACACACCTACAGCTATCTTTGTAAGGACCTGGCCAAAACCAAGTCTTGTGGTATCCAGCACTTTGGTCCCCACACGTCCAGTAAAGGGACTGGAACTCACACTCACACACACACACACTCACTCACACTCACACACACTCACACACACACAAACACACACTCACACACACAGTAACGATGGCAGCTAGATTCTTGAGGGGCAGGATTAAGCGTCATTAGCATTCATGAGGGTGAAGGCTTTTCTCATGACTGTTTTAATCTGTGTGTGTGTGTGGCTGCGTTTTAAAAGGTGTGTGACCTCATAAATTACGGTGGTTGACTTTCCCTCCAGGGAATATGGACACACACAGACACACAAACACACACACACATATGTACACACTTTGCCCTTTTCCTGATAATGTGAAAAGCAATTTCCAAGCCTGTCACACTTAGACACACAGTAACTCTCTCACACACACACAAACACACACAGACACACACAAACTCCCCCGGTGGAAACAATGCTGTTTTCAGAAGCTTCACAAGGATGTGACAATGTGAGTTAATGAGTTACACTTAAAGGAGTGTTTCCTGTTGTTGTTTTTGAATCAAAGGAAAATGATTTGATCTGAATTATTACGACTCTTTTCCCACCCGCCCCCCCACATCAAGCCTCACCGGTCATTTACCGCCGGTGTTTGTTGTTCTCTGGACAGAGATCATTTAACTGTGATCGTTTCATCGTACAGATGTTTACCAGTCGGTGTTTCTCTCTAGAAGAAGAAGAAGAAGAAGAAGAAGCTGTGAAACTCAGATCTCTCTCTCTGACTCCTGCTGGTGGTTTTCTGGATCGTTACACAAATAACGTTTTTTATTCTAACGAGTGAAGCCAACAAACCCCCGGCTCCGACTCCACCACAGTAACAAGGTGCCAAAACTAAAAACTCTACACCCGGAGTTAGACTTTTTTTTATCACAACAGTTTTAATGTACAACTGACATTCTGCTTTAATGCTTCTTTTCTTCTCTGTAAATTCCCCCCCGCTGCACACAAGAGCACTTTCAAATCTTAGCTGATTAAAATGAAGCGTGGACGCCACGGACCAATCAACGGATTTAACCGATTTTGTATCTTTCAGTCACAAGCAGTGTTGGTCAAGTTACTTCTAAAAAGTAATTAGTTACAGTTACAAATTACTTCTCCCAAAAAGTAATTGAGTTAGTAACTCAGTTACCACATTGTTAGATAACAAGGTCATCGGTCCAACCAGGGATCTTTCGTTTATAATAACTTGGTCGGGCAGTGCGCAAGGTACACAGCGTGTCGAGTCCGCCCGTGTCCTTAAAATCAAAAGAGTAGAGCATTTCCCCTGGGGTTTGAACAGGGTGATTTGTTACAACCGCACGCTTCATTCAACCAAATTGTAGTAACGCGCCACTTTACATTATCAATAACGATAACGGCGTTGTAACGATGACAAAAGTAATTAATTAGATTACTCCGTTACTGAAAAAGAACTCCGTTAGTAAACGCCGTTACTCCCAACACTGGTCACGAGAAGGTCGAACCCAATGATCCAATCGAGCCGCAGGAACATGCACGTGATTTAAATGGTCTCAGATCGACGAGCCAGACTTAGGAGCTCTTAGAAACTCACAAGATCAAACGTGGCCTCAATTCCTGTGACATTTACAGTTTATTTATACGTTAATCCTTTTTCGTTTGTGTAAACTTCTGCATTAAAAAACAGGAAATGTCAAACAAACACTTGACACCACAACTTTGTCCTTTACACGACGTGCGGTTGGTGACTCTTCCCGATCGGCTCGCTCTCATTGGCTGCTGAGGACGGGCCGATGATCCTCGAGTGAGCAGCACTTGAAAAGGTCACTTCACTTAATTAATCATGTGATTGTAACACACAGCGTGAAGTTCGGACTGAATTCGCCATCAGGTCGCATCGTTACACAACATGTTTTCAGTTTGTGTTTACAGGGCAACACGCCACAGGTCACCCCTGTGTGTGTGTGTGTGTGTGTGTGTGTGTGTGTGTGTGTGTGTGTGTGTGTGTGTGTGTGTGTGGTTGTGTGTGTGCAGCATGGTGTCATGACTCAGCAGAGCTCAGTTTTTGACGGCTGGTTGAGGACACAGTGAACCAGCACCAGAGTAACTGCAGACACTAATGATGGCACTCAGACACACTAGTATGCATGTGTGCGTGTGTGTGTGTTGGTATGTGTGTCTGTCAGTGTGTCAGTGTGTGTGTGTGTGTGTGTGTGCAGACAACAGGCCACTGAAGCTATGTGTTAAGCTTCTGTAAATACTTTTGTTAGATTTTTAGACAAATCCAAAATGTTCTGTTTCTTACATTTATATATAATATTATTTATAATTGTTCTCCTTGATTAATCAATTATTGTTTGCTGTTGTTGTTTCTCTTTGTGTCCTGAAGAATCACAGAGGTCCCTCATGGTTCGTTTCTCCATAATTTAGCGAAGACACAAATAAAAAATAAAATATTGACGAAGGGAACGGAGAGATGACACCGAGCCGAAATGAAAGAGAATGAAACATAACATGATGAGACCCCTGGAATAAAACATTTTGTCACCGCGACATCAAACGTATCGACGTCCCAGGTGCTCAACAGCACAGACACAAACACAGACACACACACAGACACAGAAAAACACAGATACACAGATACACAAACACACACACACACACACACACACACACACAGAGACAAGAAAAAGGTTATTGAGATGATCAATAATATCAATGGCTCTCAGGTTGAGGCGCACACAGCTTCACTGTAACACACAAGGTGAGTGTGTTTGTCTCCGGTTGAGTGAAGACGCAGTGATGAAACTCGAGTGTAAGAAAACCAGAGGCCACAAATAAAAAAGAGAAGACACGAGGGGAGGGGAGAGGAGAAAAATGAACATCAGTTCATCTGTGTCACATCAACACCCTCATATCGACATTGGCAGCAGATGCCCCGGAGGGCGCTCACGAGCATGTCCCGACGAATTGGAGTGAATGGCCTAAAAATAATTCTTAGCCTATCTTTCAATAAATATAAAATAAACGAAATAAAGTCGTAATATTATGTAGAATAAAGTCGACACAAGTCGAAAGAATAAAGTTTTGATATCAATAGAAAGTAGCCATTACAAGAACAGTTGTAGTTTTATTCTACGTGTCACGTTAGAGGTTGAATATCTGAAGTTCTGTTTGTGTGAAAAGGAAGAATGTGCAGCATCTTGTTAAATTGTTCTTAACTAGAAGTTTCTCAAATAACCAAATCCTTGAAGTTTTGTCTCATCAGCTTCACAGGATCATCAGAACCAGGACTTTGAAAACAAAGTAGAAACATCCTCCTTAACACACAACGGCCTCGTTAGTTAAACACACTACACAAAAAGACGAGAAGAGCGACAACATCACAAACACACAAGAGGCTTCGCATCGTGGTTTGTGACTCGTGACGACTCGTTAACTCTGGCTTTTCTACGACTCGTTCCTTTAACCTTGAAACGAGTCCAGATAAAAACTTAAAAACCTATTAACTCAAGTCTGATTACAATCCCACACCGACCTTCCCCCCGCTGCTCGCCATCTTTTCATCTTTTAAGCTGCTACACACACACACGCACATGCAGACGCACACACACACACACAGACACACAACCACACACACACACAAAGTTAAATATATGATTATCCTTTCTACTGCATCAATATTATACGTCATCGATTGGACTGCGTGTGTCTGTCTGTTATGTGTTGAATTTTCAATAAATCTACATTTTTTTTTATTATTTATTTGTTGAACTAATTAAAAAGTTGAAACACATTTATCAATACATTTTAATCATTAACGATGTATTTTAAATTCTTAACTATAGCATTTTAATGAGATGTCGTCAATTATCATCAATTTCTAAAAACTATTGAATTAATCATCTTGTTTTGAACCATATTTCTGTTTAAATTATATATTAATTCATTGTTAATGCAAAGGTCAAAGTTAACATTTAATTTAATGATTTAAAGTTGAACGTATGTGTTATATAAAAGTTTCACTGTAGACTCTTTGAGCTCGTTTCCTGCCGCGGCCCCGAGTCTCATGAGTTCGGAACAAATTCCGCGGCATCTGTTGTGCGCTCGGGACAAAACACTTTACTGGACAAAGTTTGAAAGTTTGGAAAAACTAATAAATTGTAAGTTAAAGGTCACCTGGTTGGACGATTTAAATTTGAGTTCCTCGTGTTAATGTGAAGGTTTCTGCCTCCTCCTCGCTCCATACACACAGTTTCCCTGTGTTTTCTTTTGCCTTTCACTCATTTAAATTCACATTTTAATGCTGCAGCCTGTAAAACAATCTGAACAATGGTTATTTCACTTTTTGACCTTGAGGGTCAACAGATGATTTGAAATCTGACCTCTGCTCTTTTTAAACAAGTCTTTGTGTCCGTCAAGGTTTTAAGGACAAAGTGACTCGGAATGAAAATTCCACAGTCGCCAAATGTGCTCTTTGTGGGAACTGCTTTCGGATTGACCTTCTGTCTAATCTTCTATATTATGATCTGACGCTATACAAATCAAATTTAATTCAATAAAATCTAATTGAAAACACGACTGAAAATAAAAAATAAATCCAGGTCATTCAAATCTGTGAGTTTCAGGAACCATGTGACAAATTGTCTCCGTCTTCTTTTTCTGTGAAACAGGTCACACATAATCACAGCTCGAACTTAAATCTCCACCCCCCCCCCCCCTCCTCTCTCTCTGGTTCTAAATCCCCCCCCCCGTCTCCTCCATAATGAGCTGGACTATTGATTCGTCCATAGATCAACGGTCTCCATCGATCGCCCTCGTGCTCCGACACCAGTGAAACCACGACCGGGGGAAAGAGCAATGAACTCCTCGAGGTTATCAGTGCAGCAGGAAAATCCCCCACTTAGGACAAAGGCAGAGGATAATGAAGATGAGTGATGAAGACGTAGCAGATAGGCCAAAGGTTCCGAAGTAGCCATTGGCAGCTTCTGTTTGAAATGTAGCCATGGACGCTGAGAGACGCTGGATCAGAGTGAGACTGATGAAAAGATGGAATCAGTTTCTCATTGACTTCTATAGAACAACCAGTGGAGTCGCCCTCAGCTGGTCACTACACAGTATGCAGGTTTCAGGCACTTCACTTTGTCTTTTTCCATTTTCATTAAAAGTCCACGTTACATTCAGGACAAGTTTGGAAAAGTAATGTTGGCCTGAACCAGGAGACGAATGTGAGACAGAAAATTACAGAGTGTCAAATCAGAAAAGCAGAATTACCATAGAAACAAGACATTTCTCTGACATCTTTAAATATTTATGAATGTGCATCAATGAGAAAGACTGACATCTCCACAAAGCGCACTTCCCACTCAGGCTATCAATACGTTCCTCACATCCCGGTGCTGAAGTTTGACAGAGTTGCGGCTCGGAGAAGACGCCGCTTTGCCGAACTTCACCACTTTTAACCCTTGAACTCGTCTCAGCCTCTGATAATAAACTAATGTACAAAACAAGAATTAATCTCTTTCTGTTTCCTGAAAGAAGTTTGTTGTAAATTAAATGATAAACGCCTCCAGCAGCACGAAGACACAAACATTCGCCTCCACCATACTTCATTATTTTCTCCCATTAAATTAAATGTGTTTATTAAACCACGTCGACGACGATAGGTAAAAAGATAATGAGTTTAATAAAACTGTGGAATCAAAGAGTAAATATCTTCTGGAGAGAAACTTTACTCTGAGTGGTTTTAATTCTGTATATTAATATTAAAAGAGGTGCAATATTTAACACAGTTTTTAACTGAAGCGCCTGGCAGCTTCGATATTTACAGGGTTAGGGTTTGTTTTTCAAGGTTTCTGAGGAAAAATGGAAGAATATTGAATTGCTGATGAAGAATATTTTTATTTCATACAATAAACATATTTTATGTAAATAGCTGAATTAATTTCCGTTTTGGCTGATTAAAGCAAATAAAGCATAAATTAGATAAGAGGATTATAGAGAGAAATCATTTCCTTCTCAGGAAATGATACCTGCATCTGTGAGCATGTATTTCAACACACACACACACACACACACACACACACACACACACACACACACACAGACACACAAAGTAACCATAGCAGCCGTGGGTGATGCGTGCAGCAGTTTTTATCTTATTCTCTGAATCCTTAAACAACTAAGAATTACTCTTCAAGCTGTTTTCTCTGAAACTCACACATCTACGTTGTCGTTTAAAAAAAAATATACAGGCGATTCTAAAAGATGACACAGGAAAAACAAAAACGCATTTATTCCAGCAGGATTCGTTTAAAATTACACAAGACATCCTGGTTCTTGTTGCGATAAGGTCCTTGGAGTCATCAATCATTCCTGTGACTTCAATCTAATACGAAGAATATTCTTGTCTAAACAGGAATGTCTGAAAAACACTCATGTTCCATCTCCGGCTCTAAACCTCAACCGGCTCCTTCAGGAGAAAGAAAGAAATGTCTCCGTAACCGCGAAGGTCAGCCTGAGTGTTTAATCATGTTTTCCGGTGAAGGAAGTGGAAGTGTGGGCTTTTAAGAGGTCAGAGGTGCCGACGTGCCCTTGAGCACTGACGCCGCTGATGATGTGAATGGGAGAATGAGAAGCTAAGTGCAATGCATTGTGGGTAAAGGCTTTGTATAAAAGAAGTACATTTCTATTACATGTGCAGGTGTTGTGTGTACCTGAGAAAAAAGGACCTTCGCTTTTTACTGGCTGTGAATGAGACAGTTGATAAAATGGCCTCTTGAACAGACGGATGTAATATGAAGGAAGTTCAGAGTCAAAGGTCAAACACTCCACATCTTCAATATTAAATACATAAAAGGTGTTCTGCGATTTGTTAATAACCAGAATAATCTCTTCTGACAAAGTTGAGCGTTCGAAATTCAAGTAAAATACGCCTTCAAATTTCACTAAACACTCACGATCACTGGATTTAGTTTTTCCTCCCAGCAGCATCCAGATCTGCATTCACAACACGTGCTCATTTCTTAAGGGACGGGGACTGGGAGTGAATCCGAGACGCGCTGCTGCAGCCTGATACTTGCTGATCTATCTGTCCGCTGCAGACTCGGCTTTTCACTTCAAACCTTCATTTATGGTGGAGGAGCTGGCCAAGCGTGAACACCTTATGTCAGAGCTGCTCCATATCACACACTGATCCACTGGAGTTGTCGTCTCAAGTTTCCCCCCAGATTTCTAGCGAAGGTCGCTCCAGCTCTCTGAACTCCCTCAAACCAAGATTTAAAAAGGGGCAGCACAGCGGACGTTTCAGTGTTTGCTGAAGAAACAGATGAAGGACATCGAATCCTCAACAAGGTAAAGTTTGTACCTGCTTAAAATCATGTGATCATTGTTAACATGTAAATGGTGATGTCAGCGTTTAGCTCCTACAGCTGCTAGCAGGGCTCGAGTTTATAAAACTGTGACACTGACGACCACAGCTCATTATCTTTAATTAGACCCAATCGCTCCATCTATCACCAGCGTGTTTTACATATATACATGTAAAGGTGCGTATAAATATACCTATACACCTGTCAGTTAGCGGCAGTGCTTTGAGCTAAGATGCAAAAATATGAGTCTATGTCAAACAATAAATGTTTTTAATGAAGACAATTGAGGAGCGCGTCCATACATGTGTCAATACGAGGGGTTGTTTCCCTGGGGGGGGGGTTCCACCGCTCGACATCAATGAGATAAACACAATGGAAGCATCACAATGGAAGCGAGAGACATCAGCACAGAGAGCTGAAGCCTCCTGCTGCAGGAACGTCACCTCCAGAGGACCTCCGAAGTTAATTAGACATAAACATATCGAGGCGACACCGATACTGCGAGAACAAATGGAGACGAGTTTATTCAGCCCTGGGCTTAATGAAGCGGAGACCAAAAATAGTTTATTTTTTCTCCTTTCTGCTGACAGACCAGTAATGACTCCCGCTTCAAGGCTGCAGCTCCATCACGAGACACAGCCCAGCATCACAAACCTCTCACTCAGGCTGGCAGCAGGACACACAGGCTAAAGAGGAGGAATCAAGCATAATGGAAAGTCGTATATTCAGCCGCCACTCGTGGGTGAGTCGTCGGGTTTATTAGAGATTGGGCAATAGACTGAGTGAAATCCTCTCCTAAGCCATTACAGCAGGGAAAACAGAGGAGGCAATTTGTAGGTTAAAAGCCAATAAATGGGCCTGTGGTGATGGTTTCCCATCAGCGGTACACAAACCTTTAGGGAGGAGCCGAGGCCTTTAGTCCCATTATCCTCTCTCATGGAGCCTAAAGAGAGAACATTCGACTCATTAGGGAGAGACGACTCGCACAGAACAGGATGAATGGCTCGAACGTCTGGCTCTAAAGGGTCGTGCCGCGATGTTTGCAGGTTTTAGATCAGTAACTAAAGAGCAAAGGTTATTTATCCAGTTACGAGTCACAGAGTGCATCGCACACAAAGCAGTAACTAGTAACTACAAAATGATTTCCCCAAACAAACTCAACAAACTTCTCTCTCAGCTGAACCTGAAGTTCACACCGATATGTTTTCATTTTGGAACGGTAACGATCAATTCATCTGATGAGCCTTTTCTCTCGATGATCTCCGTGCACACAGGGCACGTGAACAAAGATTGACGACACGTCTCCACCTCCTCCTGGAAAAAAGCCAAAATAAGTCAGGCGATAACCTCACTCGGTAATCGTCCGTGTATATATCATCAAATAACTAATTAAGTAATTAAAACCAAACTTATCAGAGACATGAACACTTGAACAAACACCAGTGTGATAAGAACTTCCTAAAATGGAGGAAACCATCTTTGACAAACATTGACTGTCTACTTGATATTTTAGTCCCATTGGCTAACATGGAGGAGGTAAAGTTTACAATCGTCCTAAGTCCCGGAGACATGTGGACGCCAGACGTGACCATAGAAAAGTAATGTTTTAAAACTGAGACAGGTCAGTGATTTTTTATGTAATTTTTTGACACAAATGAATTTCCCTCCAGTGACCAGTGGTCGACTGGTTCATCTGATTCCCTGTTCTGTATTTCTGAGTCACGGTTTATCTAAAGAATCTCATCTCGTGTGATTCTTCCTTGTTCGTGTGTCCTGAGCTTTAAAGTAACTTCTCCTTGTTTGGATCAATAACTTGTTTTTCTCATCTGGCCGTCTTCAAGTTTTTCCAGACGCTGCAATGTGCCGCTTCACTGGAGCATCCCGAGGATTTAGAGTCTGGATTCATCGGTGAGGAGGAGCGCGGGGGGGGGGAGGCACCTGCGATGTTCCGTCATGTTGACTGAGGGAGTATAAATAAAGATTACAGACGCTGCAGAGGAAGTCCCCCACAGGTGGTTTTCACTGTACGTTCTTATCAGCCACGGGATGAGAGTTGGGTCACAGCGTCATGAGAACATCTCTGCCCTTCGATCTGTCTTCGACTTAAAGTATTGACGACATATGGTGGCGTTGTTACCGACAGCTGGAAACTGACAGTAAAGTCTGTATAGATCACAGGTTGTCACATGAATAATGAAGTAGGTTATTGATCAGCCTGCAGCACATTGTGATGTGAAGCTACACAACCTGCTGTGGGCCACAGGCTTATTGATCCATGTGATGATCGGCTGAGTGGATTCATAGGTTTTCTGTTCCATTAGTTTCTAATCAGCTGAAAATAAGAGACGTTTGTTTTCAGCTCCAGGATCGATGATTCTGATAAGTTTTAGTTAGTTATTTGATAATCACTGGTTGACAGCTGAGACGTTATATACAGTCACTGATTATATATATATAGTTATTGGTCGTCTTTATAAACATTCTGCAGTTGTTCTTGTTGTTTTTTACGACTCTTTTGTCCGAATGTAAACACAAACACGTCCAACCAATTATACAACAATGAATTAAAATGTCTGAACATTTACAACCTTATTAATATTCAGGATTGATGTTCTGCTGATGATTATGCATCAAAAACTGCAGCCAAAGAAAACTAAATGTGTTTGTGTGTGTGTGTGTGTGTGTTGCCACGGCACCCAACTGTCATAGCTGACAACGATCAGTTGCCAATGTCTGAGATGACCTTTGGTTGATGGGTGTTTACATACTGACACACACACACACACACACATACACACACACACGCAATAACATTCATGACTCAAATCACTGGACAGGCAAATACATGGCATGGGAAATGTATAGAGTGTTTGAAGAGGGAATGTGAAGGATATGGCTTTCGATCACACACACACACACACACACACACACACACACACACACACACACACACACACACACACACACACACACACACACACACACACACACACACACACACACACACACACACACACACACACACACACACACACACACACACACACACACACACACACACACACACACACACACACACACACACACTATGTTTCTGATCAGTTCACCGGAGGTCACATCTGCTCCGAGCTACTCGTCACATCTGGAGTCATTCAAACAGAAACGAGAGGAAGGTCTTGATGAAGACGAGGCGGTGGCAAGCACTCGTGAAAAGATGGAACTTCCTCCCGAGTAAACAAACGCATAAATAAAAGATCCGACACGTCTCGCACCTTTATTACACTGTGACATTTTCCCTCACTGTTATCTCTGCAGCCAATCAGCTGAGGGTTTACTCAGCAAAGGTTATGCCAAAGGAAAAGAGAAGACGAAGGTTTTCTCGAGTCCTCTTGGGTTTTTACAGGCTGTCGGGTCATGCCAGGCCCAGGTCACTGAAGCCCTGACGTCACAGGTTCGAGGCCGACATGTGACCTTTGCCATGACCTTTGTCATGTGTCATCCCTCATCTGTCCCTCGCTGGGCTCCGTGTTTATCCTGTTCCAAATAACGCAGAAATGCCATGAAGATAATGTCAGATAAAGGTTCCCAGGTCGTCAGCCGGTAATTATCTTCAACCTGAAGCTTCAAAACGTCGCTGAGGTTTTTTTTTTTACCCCAGAGTCTGGGCGGACGCGGTGAAAGTGACTCAGCACTAAACCGTTTAACTCAGGTCTGATGGAGCCGGACGATCCAATCCGATCGCACCCCGACATCAGCTGGTGGGAAACTGTGATCTGTATCTGCATGTGCAGCAATGTAACACGAGGAAGGTTTCCATCACCCTCATCATCACCCTCATCATCGCTGCTGCAATGAGGAACAGGAGGAGAGAGAGAATCTGACTGTTAATGTAAATGTCGGTCTTCGAAATGATGTAAACGGCCAACACGTGACAAACAAAAGTAAAACTACCCGTCCTCCAAAAAGTTATTCATATAAAAAGTGAAAACAGATCAAATAAACCACGCAAATGGGAAAGTGGAGTCATTTTCTCAATGACTTCTATTGAAACAACCAGTGGAGTCGCCCTCTGCTGGTCAGTACACAGAATGCAGGTTTCTGACACTTCTGCATTAGCTTCACTTCCCGGCCTCTGAGTCTGCGTCTGTTTTCATCAACAGTCTGAGGTTCAAACTCCGGTGCTTCAGGTAAAAGTGTCACATTCAGGTCAGGCTTGATGTGAACGAGGCGACGAGTGTTTGGTTTCCAGTGAAGCTGATTCGCTGCATGTCACACAGTCGGGGGAAACGTTACCGCCAACAGAAAATGACACATTGTCATATCAGAAACAAACGTCTCACAATTACAATAGAAACGAGTCGTTTGGCCGAATCGCTGCTCAGCGTCCGGGGGGGAAATCATGCAGAGCGTTTATTGACGACTTGTGTTTCCTTCTGCTTTATGGCTCCGGTCGTTTATTTTCCTGAGCAGTTTGATGGGACTGGAGACGAGGGAGGCAACTGCCGAGACATTAAATACTGTGCAGCTATTTCTCTGTCACATCAGACGCCAGCAGGCTGCAACTCAGAGGGAAAATCAAACTGAAATTACAACGCAATTCAAACCTTTTCCCTTCTGCTTGGTAAACACAAATAAAAACAGACGCACAAGTCGGAGAAGGAGACGACTCATATTTTATCCAGCAAAGGTTTTTAAAAAAAATTCTCAAGAGGACGACTCTAGTTGAAGTCGTGTAGAAAAAGACAATGACATCAACCTGCCTCACAAATCGTCCCAAGCCTTCTCTGTTCACTGATCCAGAGTCAGAAAGTAGAAAATAGAGTTTCAGCTCTAAGTGGATTAAAACAACAGATATGATAAACAGCTAAAGTCTAATGATACGTTGTTGCGGATCGTAAGTTAAACAGATTAATTAACTGCAGAACTAAAGTGAATCCTCGGAGAGAAGATTGAAAACTCGGACAGTTCTTCAGGAGGATCCTTCTCTGTCACAATTGAGATTCTTTATACGTCTTTTTCCCCCCCGTGGGATCAGTGTTCCAGAGCAAAGCTCTAATTACATCCTGATATTCTCATGACTCACGCTGCTGTTTTTAATACTCGCTTTACTTTCTTGTGAAGGAGTCAAGGTACAATTCAAGGATTTTGTCTGACGGTGAATATTAAAACAATGGACGAGTGGAACATAAATCATTAACTTATCTGGAATAAATCAACACGCCAGAAATTAGCCTAACCATGAAAATACATCGGAATAAACCCAGGAAGTCCTGAAGCCTCATGACAAGCTGCTCCGTGAGTCGGGAATCAAACATAGAAACAAGAAGTTTGCTCATCGGCTGAGGAGGAAGTTTAGCAACCTGAACTCCGGTGAACAGCTTCAAGTAGAGGAATCAAGCCCAGAGGCAGAAACACCAGCAGGTGATCAGGACTTTGTGGGAGGAAACATTTTCAACAGAACGCTTCAGACAACAAGCAACGAGCCCAGAGCAGCTCTGTAATCCCTCCACCGTCCACCCTGACCCACCTACGTCTGGCTGCAGCGCTGAAGCCCACACATTCAATTCATTCTTTTCATTAAAATCTAAACACTCCCCTGGAATCCTTCACATCAGAAGCAGCTAATGATAACAGAGGGAGCGAAGGAGCCAAGGGGGAGAGGAGGAGCTTCTTTCTGTGGGTTTAAACTGAAATAATCATAGAGGACATACTGTTATTGTTTTATGCTCAAATAACTTCATCGCACCTCGGCATGAATTCTTAAAGGTCTGGACAACGCACCCGCTGATACGAGTGAGTGGCTCTGATTGATCAAACTCCCTCTTTCTCTTTGGTCAATAATTGATTCAAGGTTTTAACAGCTTGAAGCTGCGCATATCAAACGCTGTGTGATACTGAGGCTCATCGCAAGTGGAGCAGATGAAAGCTGGTAATGACGGGATGAAAGGAGCGCACAGCACGACTCTGTCACGCAGGTTTTAACCAAACGCTTCTGATCCTGTCGTGTCCGGTTGAGACTAAATGAATAAGAAAAGAAGAATATACATTCAATTCTCAGTAAAAATTATTATATTTCAGGTATTTTAATGATCAGAACACCAGAAAATGATTCTACATGTCAGCACTCAGCGTTCTGCCTCCCTAAGCATTATGGGAGATGAACGGCCTCATTATCGGGATGTCCAACTCTTTGGATCATTTGGAGCTTTTATTTTGTCGGATTCATTAAAGCGTCCTTTATTTTACTGAGCTCCAGCAGGTCTTTTATTTTGTAGTGAAGTTCAGCAGCTGTTAAAGAATCCAACACAAGCTCCTGCAGCTGTTTGTGTCAGACTTCAAACTGTGTGTGTGTGTGTGTGTGTGTGTGTGTGTGTGTGTGTGAAACAAAATGAGGCAGATAAAAAGCTTATATCTTTCACACGATTGGATGACTCGTTTTTGTCGCAGTCTGGGACTTTGGGAGATGTTTGTGTGTCGGCCGTGAGTCTCTGCTTCTTTGAAAGTGTGTTCTCTTTAATTATTTGTGTGTGTGTGTGTGGTAGCAGATAGTGGCAGCAATTGAGAGATAGCCGTCACCGTGCCTTGTCTTGTTGTGATGTTCTGCTGACGCCTTATTAGCCGTCTGCACCGCGGTGGCTCTATTTCTGTCGGCTGTGTTGGAACCTTCGAGTTCTCAGTGAAAGTTTGTCACCTGCTGTGGTTTCCACTCTCTCGCTGTTTACCTTTGCTTATCGAGGTAAAAGGGACCGAGCCCCCGACGGAGAGATTGGCTTCTGGGAACTGGCCTGAGCGGTTGCTTCCTGTTTATCCGACTGTGTCAAGGTCACCTCGACTGAGAGCTGCCGAGTGCGAGGAAGTTTGTTAAATCTTAAATCCAGAAGAGAACAAAACGTAGCTGCTACCCAGGATCCTCGTTTGGCCCAACAATCCCACACACGACCTACTTCCCCTCGCTTGTTGTGTCTTTATCCACAGATTATTGTCTTTGTACGCCCACTAGTGGTTCGGAGCATATTGCAGGGCGTTGACCTTCAAAGCGTCAGTGCAGGCTCGTCGTCCGGTGGCGTCATCCACAGAGAACTACGCAAGAATAAATATAAGTTCCACTGAGACGTGGATGAATCTCCACATCTTCATGTTAGACGAGCTTCAAGGTGCAAATCGATTTTTAACAGAGGAAGAAAGACAGTGAGAGATGAGACTCGTCTGCTGCTGCCCGGACGACAGATTCCCCCGCACGCATCAGTGCTGCAGAAGAAGGGCTCCTCAGGTCGACTCCCAGATAACAGGCAGCGGCATCAATAAACACGATTTCACGGAGACAAATACACAACTTCAGACCTGCGACTTTATCACATTCCACTGACAGGGAGGAAATGGAATACCTCACACGCTGTATCTGCGCTGGTTTAACACATCCACTCCCCCCCGGTGTCATTTCCCCAGAATCAGACTCTGCAAACTAAACATCGCTCTCACAGGAGTGTTTAGTTTGTGATATCAGTAAATCAGGCAGCGTTTCAGTCGCATACCTGATGTATCTCTGTGGCTAACATGGAGCCGCTTTGTGTTTCGCTCTCATCCCGTCAGCGTCACAGCTCCTGTGTAATGTAAATATCTGTCAAACACAGATAAATAGGAGAGTTTGGTACATTTACAGGAGCTGGAACAAGAGCCAGTGGAGCTCAGGGGATTTAGAAGAGCCACTGCACTTTTTTCGGAACAAAGTTTAATTTAATTAAACTGAAGTTAGAACTCACGGGGGCAGCATGAGTTCTAACTTCACGGGGCCTGATGCCCAGACTCAAGCCTGGTCTGCACCCACGTCTCACGACGCAAACTCACCAACCAACACTCAAGACGTGCCCTGCGTGTGCTCTTGGGCAACCTTCACCCACATAGCATATATCCATCCATCCATCATCTACACCGATGATGATGGGCTGCAGGGAAGATGGAGCCAGGCCCTGACTCCCGCTGTGGGCTGAAATTGGACGAGAGGACAGGTCTCCTGTTTATCACAGACCAACTCCCAGTGACTGTAGTTTTAAAAATGCTTAACATTTCAACAGTTTAGTTTGGTGACACATCAGAAAGGGAGAATCGAAAATCTCTTCATGCTGTTTTTCACTCTGGGTTTAAGGTGTTTAGAGTTTTAGGTTCTTCAGTCGTGTTGTTTTGCAGATTTGGAGCAGCTGGACTCCGTCGTAGAGACATAAACAGAATGTGAACTCACAGATCGAAGTGAAGGATGGAAATCAAAGGAGGCCGTGATTGGAAAACAAGGTGGTCCAGTCTTCATTCTTGGAAAGAATCACAGCAACATAGTTATTTAATGTGAACTTTAAAAATTGTATGGGTTGTTGTATTTGATGTTTCCCACAAACTCTGCATCGGGTATATTTTCAAGTATTTAACACGTACCTCAGGGATTTCTTCCACAGGAACGCCAAGAATGACTGGAATGTTCAATGCACCATCGCTTCCTTTGAAATTGTTGGCGCTGCTGATCAGGAGAAGTTCCACGGTGTTACTTTGAAATTTAAAAATAGAGGCCTGATGAGAAAGGGCCTGAATGAGGCAGATTCTGTAGAAACAAACTGACCTCAGGTCAAACAACTTGAGTCATTTGGGGTTTGATAAAGTTCTGATAAACTGCTTGTGCTGTGGATGGGTTCCACATGATCCTCTACTCAGTCACTGTCACTCACCGGCAGTGAGAGGCGGTTCTGTCCCCTCAGTGGGGGGGGGGTCACCACCACGGATGGTACAAGACCTTTCCATCTTACTGGTGGTTTCCCATGACGTGCACATCATCGGGGACTGTGCCAACCCTCAGCTGCCTCAGCCGGTGGAACCCTGCCTGTGACATAACGGCTTCAAGAGGAAGCTGCATGTGATGTAGTAAACAAATCATTTGGGATTATCAAGTCCATGCTGCAGAGGGTCTGGATTTAATTACTAGTATGAGTTCTAGCGTCTGAAGGATTAACACGTTAACGCCTCTGAACCTTCGGGCCTCCTGCTGTGCCCCCCCCGTGGCAGCTGAGGGACACTTGGAGACTGAATCCAGGACGAGCAGCAGGAGGTCCCGGAGCAGAGGAGGTCCCCAGAGGAGCAGCCATATTAGCTTAGACTGAAAAAGCAACCCCTGTCTGTGCAAATAAAAGCGTTCAAATGCAGAGTAGTTCCAAGAGGACGATGATGTGACGGCACACATACGTTTCCTGAATTATTTTTTGAGCCTGAATGTATCTCATGTAATTACAAGTTGTATGTTTTTTTCCCCTTACGATGGATAATAGATATGTTCTACTTTTCAAAGGCTTCCTTGCCCTCTCCTCCAGATCTGGGCCTCCAGGGGCTCCGCTCTGCCTCATACGTCTCATGGAAGCAGGCGGCTTGTCTGCAGGGGGTCTGCATGTCCGTACTTAGTCAGTGGAGAGTGGAACTCTTCAAACAATCCTTGCCAGTTTGTGGGGTGTGGAGGAGATTGTGTCCCCTGGGGCCCACTTCCATCTCTGCAAACGTCACAGTTCAGTAACTTCTGCCCCAAACTGCAGAGGAGAGTGAGAGTGGAGTAACACTTTAACCAGAGAGAATCACAGACAAGTCTTGCAGGTCTGTGAAGCCTTCAGCCAATCAGGACAAAGTTCTATAGTCACAGAGGCGGATCCCTGTAGGTGCAGCGGTATCGAACCTGTGACGCGTTAACGCAACACTATTATTCATGTTAAATCAGCAGCTTGGCCCTGCTGCTCATTAAATGCTTTAATATCGTGTGACATGTGAAGTTCTACTCGGCTGTGGGACGATTCCTCAGTCGACTTCAGATTTGTAGCAGCTGCAGGATCCAGTGAAAATACAAACAGGGTCTGCCCCTTGTGAGACCCAGACCCTGAACCAGCAGAAAGCTCCAGTTTCAGTATAAAAATATTTATCTGTTCGGTTCTTTCATTTAAATAATCAGCAGCTACAGGCAGCAGCTTTATTTCCCAAACCCACTGAGCCTCATTTAAATTCAAGAGCAACATGAATTTTTAAAATATTCAAATTTATGGAAGGTGCAGCAGTAAAAAGGAAAAAGGGGTTTTCGAACATTTATCAAAACTAAGGCATCAATTTACTGTGTGTATATACATAAAGGAAAACTCAACACTGTGAGAGGAAACGAGAAGCAAAAAGGAGGAGAAAGTGGCTTCACTTCAGTTTTGACTGATCAGCAGCAGAATGCAGTAGAATCGGACTGACAGTAAATCCTCGGTAACGCCGCGAAGCCGCCGCCGTTGAGCAAAGAAACAACGTGTCACCGAGCCTTCGACTCGGCGGGAGTCTGACAGATCCCCCCCGTCGGGGCAGGAACTCAATATTCTGTGTTTCAGCAGCGGAGATTACAAAGACGGTTCAGAAGCTGCTGCAGCGTTTTCAATTTCAATGAGTGAAAGTGATTCTCTGTGGTTTCCAGATGAAGCTGAGCTCAGGTGATGGCAAGGGGGAGAAAAACTGAGGAGTACGTTTTGAATTGTCATCATTTCAGAGTTCTAAACCTCCCACCAATGAAAATCCTGTGTTTTACTTGCTTATCGTGTCCATGACGAGTTTTAAAACCTCTGAGAAACCTTGTGTGGTCGTTGCTTTACGAGTTGTTTCAGAGGAGAAGGAAGGGGAGCTACTGATCAGGATTCTACCAGCCAAGGTAGCTAATGTTAGCAACTTGTTATTAGCTATTTCGGCTGAGGGGGGTTGAGATACAAGAGGGTTCTTCTCTACATTTATAGATTCATAGATAAATACACAATGAAAGCTACAACTTTGAAGAAAATAACACTTTGAGGCTATTGTCATAAAAACTAAAAACTGAAATGTCATGAAATTGTACAACTTTGAGACAAAAGAGATCTCAAACTTCACCCTTTCATTTCAGAGTGCCAGTCATGGCTGAGTGGCTCCGCAGCCATGAAAGGTTTTACTGACGCCTCCGTGCCGAGGGAATAACCCTTCAGATCCCCAGTGGAGCTGTAAGCCTGAGAGGAGCCGCTCCGAGACGAGGTGGGTCGAGGAGACTCTGGAGGTGAACTTCAAGACGAGCCGGTGAATCCACTGCCGTAAACACGCTGATAGCTGTGGCAGTTTGACTCCTGGCAAATGGAGTGGAAACTCCATCAGCTCAAGTGGCAGGTTGACTCAGAGTCCACGTGTGTGCGCTCACACTTTGGCCACTTTGGCCTCGAGATGAAAGGAAAAGGATGGAGCGGCGCCATGTGACTGACAGGAAGTAGCGCAAGTGTTTAACATTGGCACAGACTTGATGGAGGCCGAGGATAAGGTGTGGAGATTAATGTGGTCGGTGTCCTCAGGGGATTTATGATGCAGGGTAGTGGAGGGATAGTATGTTATAAAGAGCAAACAAGTAGAAAACAAAAGATCAGGATGTTTTTCATGGAGGATCAGGCCCACGTGAAAATATCTCTCTAACACATCACTGTCATTAGATCTACCTATAATGGCAGAAAACATTTTTACCTTGGTCCATGTCCCAACTGTTAACATGGAGGAGGTTCACCAACTATACTGCAGCCAGCCACCATCTTCATTAACAGTCTGTGAAAACCGAATGCAGCAGATTCTGGATGAAACAACCCGAGTTATTTTTGATCAAGTTTCTTCATTTTGTCGGCATCACAGGAAGAAGAGACACACACACGGGGGGGGGTGAAGGTTGTCGTTTGTTCTGCAAGTGTTGTCGTTTTCGTTGAAGTTGTTACTGACCCGGGAAGAAACCTGGAGTAATGACATCATCTGCGCTCCGAGCCAAATCAGTTTATTCCACTTCCCTGCCGAGTTCCTGTTATAACCTCCGTCTCCACCCGCCCTCCTCGCCCCGGAGACATCATCATTCTCACCCTCCTGTCCACCGTCACCTTGCCTCCAGCGCTCTCTCTCTCTCCCTCTCTCACTCTCTGTGTCACATGTGATCATAACCTGTTGCCTGGTTTCCTGTGATCTTCAATTAAATGAACCGACACTGCAGGTGATGCTCTAATGTTAAAGTGACACACAATAATTAAGTTGGGGTGTAATTGTGTTTTCGTCTTAGTCACAGAAACAGTGGGATCTGTGACCTCTTCTTCTTCATGAGTCACTTCCTAACAATGACCCACACAATCAGATCAGATGATAAAAGTCACATAATGTACGATAATTCAATCATTTTGTGATATGAATAAAGTTTATTATTACTTTTATAATTATCATCATTATTAGAATTTTCTTTGTTGGACAGAGATAGTGAACTACAGACCTGAGACAGAGTGAGAGAGCAGGGGAAGGTCCTAGTTCCGGACGGTCGGGATTCGAACCAGGAACCTGCTGCTTCAGGTCTGTTTCACACCCTGTTTGGTTCAGACGAGGTTCGAACATTTAGGGTACTTCCTCTTATATGGTCGTATCTCTTTACCCAGCACCACCGTTCTAAGATAAGTCCAGAGAACCCGCAGGTTTGAGCCCCCGGATTCTTCAGCTCCTCCCACAGGAGCACTCATGAATCTGAACTGTCTCTGTTCATGGTTTCAGACATTAGTTTGTGTTTCACATTTGAAGAAGCAGCAGGAGGTCAGACTCGCTCACTGACCTCAGTTCAGCTCACCGTCTCCTCTCATTCTGTCTCTGGGCGATCGACCAATCAGTTGCTCCTCGCTTGTTATCCTATCCATCTCTCTCTCTCTCTCTCTCTCTCTCTCTCGCTGGGTCATCCATCTCTCCTCCGGCACTGATGTGTCGGCGGAGGAAACAATGGTGCTGACACACACACACACACAGACACACACACAGACACACACACACACACACTGTCTCTTTCTTTGTGCTGTAATGGATATAAATGAGACAGATATTGATATTGACAGTGTCGAAGCAGCCGAGGTCATTCTTCTCACCGTGGTGGAATGATAGAGTTGTGGATTGTCCCACAACACACACACACACATTGTATTACTCGTATTTTATTTTAAATTGATATAATTTATTGTTCTTTGATTTGAATCTAAGCTGTTTTATGTCATAATTGTCACTGATTTCTCAGAGAATGATTGATGAATCTTGATGAAACATTTTTTAGAGGGTTGATATTTATGAGGATGAGACTTGATCAAAATAAAAACATGGATCTAGTAAATTCCGATGTGGTTTCATGAGGGGACAGTTGGACCTTGGTGGACGTATGAACTCTAGTTTACAGCCTGGTTTAATCCAGATGAAACTATTGATCCTGAACCTCTACTCAGGATATCTAAGCTTATTTTGTGGAGAGTTTTTATTTACAGTCTACGATTGAAACATTTGTGGAGATGAACTCTCGTGACTTTATTGATTATTTTCCCCTTGTGTCACCTCAAGGTCGACACAAGTTGTTTTTTAAACCTCCTCCTCTCTTCATATCCCACATGAGACAAGAAACTGTAAACACTTAGTTCCTGTGGACAGTTTTCTTTTTTGTCTGTTTCTCTGGAGCTTCGGTTTTGTTTTAAAATCTTTAAATCCTCTTTAGCACTAAACATATTCAAAGTTTCAAAGTCAAAACCCTTGGAGGAAATAAAACTCAAATATTCCAGTGCCTGTTATCGTGAGAATCACAGGGGGAACGACTGCGACCGCTGATTTATGAGTTTTAATAAAAGGCCAATAATATCAGCAGCACGTCAGCTTAATCTAATATGAATTCGTCCTTATGGATGAACACAGCAGACGCACTCTGGCAGCTGATAAATCCCTTCGCACCTTCTCTTCCTCCTACATTTTACAACAGTTACTATTTCAATTTCCCCTTCCACATCTGCCTCCTCTTCCTCATCTAGGATTTTCCGATCTTTCTTTGCCTGAATCTTCACAGAGAGTCACGGAGGTGGCGCTCATTATCTCGGTTTATTATTTTGCTCGTTTCAACTTCTATGCAACTTTGTTCCTCCTTCAGGGAAAAAGACGGGTCAGCCTTCATCTTCATCGGCACAGTTTGTTTTTCCCTCCAGAGAAGAAGAAGTGAAGCATCGGAGAAGCAAGCATCCAGGTGTCTGTTGTTGTTAAGCACCTGCTCAGACACCTGCACACACGGATAAGCATCAGCGACACAGACAAAAGGCCTCGCTCGACCTCCACTCTTCTCAGCAGAGGTCACCCTCTTCTCATCCATCTCCCCAAACTATCTGCAGACCGAAAATGAAACATCGTTCTGTCGTTCGCTCATTTGTTTTTCTGATTTATTGTTCACTCACCAGCTGCGGCAGGAACATTCCAGATGGACCACAAGGACAAAGATCTGCTGTGACTTCAAACTCAGTCTGCTTCAGTCGATAAACAGACTCTCTAACTTTAACTGAACAACATAGTATAAAATCACCAAGCTTCTGCTCCTACGAGAAACTACGGTGCCCCTTACGTGACAAAAACATGAACGCTGCACAGCCAGTGTTTGGTTCGTGGACTCTGAGTCTTTCTCCAGAGAGCATGTCCACTTTCCATTAACCTACAATTCAACTAGAGGGCACTCACGAGGCAGTCCTAAACGAATGGGAGTGCATGAAGCTAAACGGCTCAAATAATGACCACGTGTGTTTGATCACAGGTGGCAGGTCGGGTCTCGGGATGATGGTAACGGCTCCGTGCAGATTCGGATTTGACTTTGAGATAAGGGGCGGGGTCTGGTACAGAGCTCTGCGGGGGGGCTGGTTTGCAGAAACAGACCCGCGCAGGACTCTGAGTGCCACGTTTGAACTCATCCTCTCTGGATCATTAAAGTCTGAACCAGATTTTAATGAGTTTCCCCACAGAGATGAACTGGGGGGGGGGACGCCGCCGGCATTCATGAGGCCAGTGAAGTTCTGTTGTCGCATCCGTCACCGTTTCTCCTCCAGTCGTGTTTGTAATCGTGGGAACATTTTCCCTGAGATGAACGTTGAGCGGTCGGGGGACATTACTCTGTGTTGTCCTCTGCAGACGGTCCAATCCGAGCTGCGAGACACAGGAAGAGGATCCTGTAATGAGAATTTTTGCTTCATATTGTCTCCACCAGATGCGACGTCGAAAAAAACAATCGCTCTCCCTTCAAAGAGAACCGACGCAGATGAATAGAGCACAGACATTATTACCTCCACTGAGCAGGTTGTGTATTCACCTCTGTCTGTTTCCACAACACCTGGTGGAGATATGGAAGTGGGCCAGTAAGGACCCATTACATTTTGGCATAGATCTTAACAGTAAGATATGATTACTTCCAGTTTCACAGAAACGCTGAGGGGATTTGTGGCTGTGATCAAGTCGGGCTGAGAATCACTCTACATGTTCACTCTGGATTAATTGCAGGTCACGCTCAGATCAGCCGAAGCTCTCCTGCAGATGGAGATCCAGTTTAAGAGGGACACTGTTAAGGCATCGGAACAGAAAACGTTTCTGCTTCTGACAAATCTCCCAGTGTGAAACTCCTGCTTCAAAGCTCCGAATTCGAGCTCTATATCGGAACAAAGATCAGTGGTCGTCTCCTCCGGGACGGACGTCTCCAGGGGACGTCCAGGAGCTGTAGTAATTGGAAGAAATCGTCTGTGAGACGTCATTCCTGTGACGGTTTTTAATTTCCTAATCCCATGTGTCATAAGGTGTTTTTCTCATCGCGCTCACCTACTTCTGTTAAACCTGGAGGCTACAGAGGGTTTGGAAAACAAACTGGAACAAACTGGAGGCTTTGACGGAGAACACGTGTCCGGGGGACTCGTGAGATAAGGGCTCAGGACCTGAAGTGAAAACAACTTCTTCATTCACAACTCGAGCACATTTACAAAAATCGACTTAAGAGTAAGCCGAGGAAGAAATGAGAAAATAAGAGCCACAGAGGAAAGAAGGAGTGAGACTATTATTTTAGCCTGAGGATGAGAGGATGTTTGAAGAGGAAGAAACGAGGAAGATACCGGGCAAACAAATGAGGAGGATTTAGTTTCAGTCCTGACGG
The DNA here is from genome assembly GCF_949316205.1 of Platichthys flesus. Classification (NCBI taxonomy): domain Eukaryota; kingdom Metazoa; phylum Chordata; class Actinopteri; order Pleuronectiformes; family Pleuronectidae; genus Platichthys; species Platichthys flesus. Next base: position 12,471,163 of record NC_084968.1, read on the forward strand.
TGAATGTCTCTGAGGAGGGAGGAGGAAATGTTGAAGCTTTTTTCATCCATTCAATTTATAACTTTCTTTAAATTCATTGACATTAGAAACATCTGACGACTCTCGGGATCGTTACATCAGACGACGTTTCTGTTAACCTAAAAGTCGAAGTGGGAATACGAAACTAAGATCTTCTATTTCTCTAAATCTACTGCCGAATGGAGCAAAGGACCAAAGATCAAACCCAACATGAATCCACTCTGAGCCTCGTTCTTTGATTCCGTCTATTCATTTGAAAGACGGGAGGTGTGAGGCGTACGGAGAGACGCCTGACTGGAAACTGAACTCCCATCGCAGCGAGATGCAACAAATACAGACGGAGAAGACACAAATTAGGAGCAGGAGTGAAACAGTGGATGAATTGAAGCCCAGATTGTGTTTCTTCTGACAGAGCGTGCAGCTAATAGAGCAGAAGAAGTATAATGTGCAGTTGTGGAGTCGACAGTGTGGATTACACGCAGGATTAATTTTACATGTTCAACTGTGAGCATGTATTTGTTCCCTCCTGCTGATAATCAAAGAGCATTTCTTTCATTAGGGCAATATACAGATACATACAATAAGAAGTATCACTCTTCTTCTCCTCCTCCTCCCTCCTGCTGCTTCGGTCTATAATCCCATCTGTTTAACTTCTGCACCTCCCCCTCCGCCTTCCCCTGTCCTCCCTGCTGCTCAGCTCCACTCCTCCTCCTCGACTATTATCCTGATCAGTTTTCTCTCCTCCTCGTACTCGGTTTTCTCACAAATCATTTTCCATCTTCCCTCTTTTCTCTCTCTCCTTTGAAGTTTTTATGAGGGAGGAGGAGGAGAGGAAGGAGAGAGAGAACAAGTAATGAATTAACAAGCACTAGAATGAACTACCTGCTTGTTTATGAGGTCACAGCGACGTTGACCTTTGACATGCGACCACGAAAATCGTATATGTTCATCAAAAACATAATGACTCTTTAAGCAGGGCAAATCTTAAGAGATGTAAACGGATGAGGACAGGAAGAGAGGGGGATGGAAGCAGGAGGAGACGGAGGAGTGAAAATAACCTAACTGATCTTTTTGCTGCTGGAGGAAGTTAAATCTAAAATCCTTAAAAGTAAACACAGAGAAACACGATGGCGGCTGAGTCAGCAGGTTTCTTATCGAGCTAATGAGACCGAAGGAGAAAGGACACGAAAAAAAAGGTCTAATTGTGTTAAGTGAAGCAGCATCGCTTTAGAAAACTGCTGCTTCGTGTGGAAAATAGACAAAACCTCAGAGGAGCAGGAACGAGTCACACAGGGTCAGAGAGGTCGAGCTGAACAGAGACCGACAATAACCCAAACATTTAGAACCTCCATCAGAAACACTTCGGAGGGAATTTAAGGTTTTTATCCACTTTTCATGCAGCTCACATCCAAGAGTCAGACGAAAAGACAGATGTCCATCCAATGTCTTCAAAGATTAATGATGAATAAACAATCAGAGTCAGATGACAAACTCATTTTTGTGCAACTGGGGCCACACCCACATTCATCACATGAGAAAATGAGGCAGCGCTGGTATTTATGTTCAGACTAAACTTAGAAGTCTGAACCACACAGGGTATTCAAGACCTTCAAGGATATAAGAAAAGGACCCCCCCCACCACAGTCAGGCTAACAAATGTGCTTGTTTGTGATCTTTTGGGGGAAAAAAAAATTCACACACACACACACACACACACAAACACTCGCACACAGTTTAAAGAGCAATACATTTTTTCCCCATCAGCAACAAAAAAAATGTAACAGCACTTTGATGTCCCTGAAACATCACAGGGCGAAAAACAGCAACAAGATGCGGAATACACCTAGAAACTCTCTGTTCTCACCCTATCTCAGTCTCACACACAAAGACGTGCGCACACACAAACACAAACACACACTGCTCCAACAACAGGGCTGATTACAACAAAAGGTGTTGAGTTGTGAGCTCTGACAGGAGAGAAGCTGAGGTGGTGAACAGGGATTATAAACCTGAGTCAGAGCGATCACGAAAAAAAAAGACGAACTGCAGAAGAGAGGGATGAGGGAAGAATTCAAAAGAGAACAAGAACTCAAACTCAATCACAACCAGCCGGGTTTCATCCATTTCAAACTGAGGACATGTGAGGAGAGACAGGAAGCTTAAGTCAAACTGACTTGTTTCATTCACTGGAAACACTTGGCACAAAGTGACAAGAGACACAAATACTTATATAACACAACTTCTATAGTTAAAAGAGACAGAACTCAAAAAGGAAAGAAGTCAGAGAAACAGCAGGTGTGTTCTAAACATACGTCTATGAGAAAATGACTTGATTTCTCACTTTATAAAAGTCAGTAAACAGTTTCCTAAGGAGTTTATGTCTCAATCTCTGGTTTCAAATATTCTTCAATACACCTGATATTGTAAAATATGGTAAACGACACAGTGGCTGTAAATATATCAACAGAGTTAATGTTTTATTGCAGGACACTGAACACGCAAAAATTCACTTATTCTCATTTCCAAGGAGACACTTTTTACAGAAATTCTAGAAAACGTCGGAACATGAGTAAGAAGCAGTAAAACGTTGAAAAGAAAAAAATCACGCTATGATCCAAAGAGCCTGAATTCATAAGAACAAGAACGTCCGTCAGCTGCTCGGTCTGAACTTAGAGAATTGTTTGTCCTCGTTCTGCGTCTCCTTTGATCCGAGTTAAAACAGATCAATAAAAGATTCAACCTCGTCTCTTTGTGTTTCCAATGAATTTTAAATTAATCTTAAAAGAACTTTGAACATGAAGTGCCTCTGCTCTGTTTCTAATGTCTCTTCCTACAAAAAAGAAACCAACCACCTGGTTCATGTCCTCCTCTGCAGCTCTCACACATCAATTGGAAAATATTCATATCTATTCTGCTGGTTTAACTGAAGTGATATAGAATATTTATAAAAATGTTCATCTTCATTTTTAGAATTTTAATGTTTATAATTAATAGTGTACATTTTAAATAAATTCTCGGATTATGTATAAAATGGATGAATATGTTGGTCAGGTGTAAGAAAGAATTTAAAGAATACATGTAACTGGTAGGATTAGCAGATATTAACTCCTCTACAAACACGTTTCCTTTATCTCATTAACACAGAGACAATCAGTCTGTGAACTGGTCAGAAGAAGAAGATCCAACTCTGTCGTTGCCACTCGAACTGGATTCATGAACCTGAAATGTCGATTTTAATCTCAAAATGCGAAATGATATTTAAATGCTCGTCCTCTCATTTTTTCCCCTCTTGCCTGAACCTAATACTCGTCTGTAAAAATGTGAGATCTGTGTCCCTGCTGATGCATTGTGGGAAGACCGAGACAGCAGAGAGGAGGGGGAGGAGGCTGACATTTACCAGAGGTTGATACAAGTCGTTTACATCTGTTGGATTCGTATGTTTTCGTGGGATCTAAACAGTGTCAGAGATTGAGCGACTCATCACAGACTAAACATTATCCCTCGCTCCCGACAGTCGTCTCTGGGCAAGATACATCTTTTAAAACAGAGGCAGAAAAAACAAGCAGACGGAGGACGTGAACGCGTCTCTGAACATTTAAAGGTGAGAAGCGGCCGCTCTGAACGTCAGCCAGACTGAAACACAGCCTCAGGACATGTTTGGTGGTGTAGACATAAAAAAAGAGAGTCCTGCCTTTTCTCCTCGCTCCTCTGCTGATGAACACGGCCGACGCTCAGACCAGAAAAAACTTCCTGCAACAACATGACGCAGATTTATATTAAAAACTCCAATTGAAACACGTTGAAATGTGATTATCTACATTATATGAACCTTCCGTCCACTGCGTTTCTCACCGTCAGTAAAAAGGCGACGGGGGGTTGATGAAGAACCTCGGAGTCTGGGAGGCAGAGAAGGGTGGGGGTGGGGTAGAGAAGGGTGGGGGTGGGGCAGAGGGAGGCAGGCAGGAGGCGTAGGCCCTGCCATCGCCGGTCAGAAACCCCTGAGTGGTGGCAGAGGAGGCCCGGGCGGGCGGAGGAGAGGGGCTGCTTTGAGAATCACTGGAGGATTCGCTATGGAAAGACAATTCTGGAAGAGAAGGAGAGGATGAGGAGGGTGAGACAGAAAAACAACTGAGGTTAAAAAAAGTGATGGATAGAAAGAGAAGAAGAACCTGATGCATCGAAACAAAGGTCACATGACTTTAAATGTTTATGGAAGCAGGTGTATATGTCACATGTAGTAAATTGATAGCTTGACAAATATCCGAATCTGAGTCTTTGAATCTCACTCTTGAATCTGAGTCTTTCTCCTCACTTAAAGACAGAAAAGTGAGTGAGGGAAACAGTTTGTATTTTGTAGGTTGAGTTCCATCACTCCCTGATATTCCGTTCCCTGCGGCGCGGCAAGGGTGATAAAAAATGGATGCCGTGTTCGGCGTCTGATTAAAAGCGAGCACCACAGGGCGGACTTCCAGAGGCCCAGGCGCTCCCAGCGTCTTCACCACGTCTTGGGTCCAAACACAAACTATTTTTCATGGGTTGTGGTTTGGCTGGTGGCCGGCGCTTCAGACCGCAGGGACACAAACCTGCTTCCTGCGAGACAATTAAGGAAACCACTTTAGCTCAGCCTCATATTAATCATGTTTCTTCGGTCTCTGAGATGACCCACTTTCACTCCTGTATGGGGGTTCTTATTTCCTCTTCACACTCGTGCGATGACTTTTCTGAGTCCCACTCTAAAATGCACGGATGGTAAATTAACGCTGCACTTAAGCGCCGTCCCCAGGAGAAGCAGGTTCTTAACAATATTTCAGTCGGATGATACTTAAGACGAAAAAGCTGAGAAAAGACTCGACAGCTGTGGGTTAGAGGAAATGCATGATGGGTAATGGCAGTGTAAATGGTAGCAGGATTCTGTCTGTGACCTGACAATGGGGGGGATAAAATCTCCTCTTTAACTAAAAAACTAAAATGTCTGCATATAACCCCGACTCAATGCCGCAAAACAGAAGCTCAGAGAAACTGCAGGCTTTCCAGGAAATTCAAAATTATGGAAATCCCTAAGTGGGATGGATTCAGTGTGGAGCCTGCCGGGATCTAACAGCAACGCACGTCCGCAGTAACGCAGGAAAATCTCTTCTTCTGTCTTGCTCCTCTGCCAAGTCTCAGCTGGTTAAAACTTTATTCTGTCCCATATTTTTCTCTTCACGTCATCAAATATTAAAACCTTTTTAATCTCGGCTCATGAAAGCACAGCAGCTGCGACGTCGGGTTTGAGCGCAAACACACAGTGACGTGCTGCAGGTGTGAAGAGGAGAAACATGTGTGTTTTTCACGGTTTTACACAATTACAGGAGAAATCGTCTGAAGATATGCACCGTCCTCTTCATCACCTCCTCTACAGAAGGGGGCCAAATTATGTTCTGAAAGGACATAATTATTTTCTTACTAAGATGAAAAACCTTTTGACTCCCGTTCATTCAACATGTAAATTTGGCCACTATCAAATAAATTAAGAGACAAAATTAATTTGTTTAAAATCTGCAACACTCTGAAATCACTGTGGGTGTTTGCTTTGCTTTCATCTGTTCTTCTTCACATTGTAGCTTTTAACAATCGTCAGGCTCTCAGAACATATGAGACATGAACTGTCCATCAGAAGATTGTGAGTGTGTGTGTGTGTGTTTGTGTGTGTTGAAGAGTACCCAGGTTCCTCAGTGTGGTCTGTGCAGCTAATTCTTTGGCGTCATCCAGCAGCAAACACAGCTTGTCTGGGATGAAGCTGCTTTGTGTAGCTTGGATCACAACCTGCACACAAACATTTAATCTATTGTTTACTTACTTCACAAATTTGTTCTTTATTTTAAATTCCTGTCGAGCAAAGTGAAGCGAAAATGAGGAACGTGACGATGAGTGAAGCTGAAACAAATTAATCAAAACATTAAGACACAGTGAGGCGTCCTGACAATGGAATATCAAACCTCGTGCAAAACACACATACATCTCTGTGTCATCACTCACACCACACGAGGAGCAGTGTGGTACCTTGTAGAGCAGCAGCAGCTGTCCGTCCTTTCCCGGGGTGGAGAACAGGTGGTACTCAGGCTGCGACCAGCAGTTGCTGTGGCAGTAGAAGTCCAGGAGGCTGACAGCAGAGCTGATCTGACTCTGCTTCAGCGACAGCAGGCTGGTGGGGGAGAGGGGGGCGCCGGGAAAGACCGGGAACACGCACCTGTCCGGGTCACCTGAAAACACAACGACACAACCAGACGACGACAAACACAGGAGTCATTTCAGCGCTCGTTAGGTTTGACACGGTGAGGAACAGAAGGCTTGAAGATGCAGGAACCGGCCTCAGGTCAAACTTCTGATCAGACTCATGTCATCCATCTTTATTTACAGTGTATGTTTGCTATGGTTACAAATAGCATCAACACTACTCCAGAGTTTTACAGACTTGTGGAGATGCTCACTATCACGGATCATCTATATATACAGTCCTCACTTTCCTCTGTCCATCTCTCAGGGAGTCCCTCCCTCCTTCCCCCCCCCCCGGACTGACTCCCTCTTCCTCTCTCCCTCTCTCGTCACTGAGGTGACATTTTCCCTCTCATAAACATTTCACAGTCCATTTGCACAGAGTTAACTCTGAAACTTTTCTCATTTTCTGAAATGTCTGCGGGCGTCAGGAAACGGGCAGTATTGCTCCAACGGCAGATTTTTATCACAGCTGTGTCAATACAGTGATGGTGAGTCGTGCTCCGTGCTTAAAGAGAAACCACTGAGAACTCACAACGTTTGATTAAACAAGAGGATTCCACAGGCAGGAAAACACACAGACCAAATGTTGAATTCATTCTGACCTGAATTTTTTTCTTTGCCACAGGCTGAAACTTTATTTTAATTCAAGTTCTAAAAGTTTGGTCTGTTTTGGCAAGAAAGTGTCAGTAAAGTTAAACTGGAAACTAATTAATTAGAAAGTTTTGGTCCATGGGACTAAATGTCTCCTGGGTTATTTGTCTTATTATCATGAAACTAGTTCAGTGATGTTTCTATGCAGATGATTTGATGCAATTTAAATTTAGATGACTCGGCTGCTAAAAGTGAGAAAAGAGTCCTCACCCACACTGACCTCTCTGATGTGATTCTCTTTGGCAACTTTATGAGTGAGAATTTACATGAATTACCCATAACCCCCCCGTCCTCACCTCCTGCTGTTCCTGGGTATAAGGAATTCACCAGCTGAGGTGGCACGGACGCACGTCTTGGTGGAGAACACACATAATCGAGTTCTCCTTTCATCCCCTCATCGCTCCTGTGCAGCGCCACCATTCCTTCTCTTGCTCCTCCTCCTCTTACGTTGGTTTCCAGGTCCACTTTGCTGCAGAAACCACTGCTGGCCCCTTGCCTGTTTCTCATCCCCACTGGTTTGGACAGCCTCACCTCCACAGTGGCACCATCGATCAGGGCCCCGTTCATTGAGCTCAATGCGGCGATGGTGTCGTCGCGGTGGCGGTAGTGCACGAAGGCCTGATTACCGAACTTCCTGACAAACGCCACGGAGCCCGGTTTGAAGCTAGAGAACTCGTGAAAGAGCGTCTCTTCGGTGGTGCCCAGCATCAGGTTACGAACCTGCAGCAGAGAAACAAGAGCATGATCATCCACTAAACCCTCAGTTTTAAAGTCAGGAAATGTGTTTATGGTTTAGCTGCTATCATGGCAGCAAGACTACTGGTTTTCTTTACGCCACAGATGGACATGACAGAGCAGAGGACAGCGTCACTGTGTCAGTGATGCAGGAAAATGATCGAAGCACATAATGACTGAACCAACGCTGAAGGGTGCGATCGTTTAGGCAGATTACACGCACGCAAGCGCGCGCGCACACACACACACACACACACACACACACACACACACACACACACACACACACACACACACACACACACACACACACACACACACACACACACACACACACACACACACACACACACACACACACAGACAGACAGACAGAGCTGTGAGCTGATCTGAGGTTAGTATTGGTTGGCCTCGGTCTTACAGAGTAAAAGCCTTCACAGTAATTGATTCCCTTGAGGCTGAATAGCTCCACTGAGTCGTCTCCTGCTGTTTCACCTCTGATGTGAACAAGGCTGCTGAATATTTCACAGGCCTCTTCCTAAAACATCGCCCTCCGGCTGCAGGAGTCGAGAACACGAGCAGAGGGCCCGACGTTTTATCTGAGACGATCACTAAAAGATTCAAAGTTTTTACTCTGTGCTGTGAGGTGGATTTTCTAAAAGGTATAAATCCTCTTGTCTCGTTACTTTATGACCAATAAAGAAAGATGAGCGTAGCCCAGATTTTATGTGCACATATTCATAAAAGATATAAAATAACTTTTTAACATTTAACGACAGAGACCTGATTAATAAAATATAATCCGGCCACTAGTTGTCACTGTTAGACAGGCGTAATCAAATCTCCACACACACACAGGTGTACGTACATAGAGGACTTTATAGCGCTGCATCACCTCGTCGGCCACGTCCTTCTCAGGATCGGCCCAGTTCACATGGATGTTGTTACCCCACAGCTTATAGGCTCCTGTTAAACACAAAGTCAGGGCGGGGTCACAAGATTTAGTCGTGATGTCATCAAACTCCAAACGTGAATGAGCCGAGATTTTATTTAGGTAATAGAAAATCCCAAAAGGATGAAGATGATAAAGAGGAGGGGGAAGAAGAAGAAGAAGAAGAAGAAGAAGAAGAAGAAGAAGAACGTATAAAAGAAGACTGATAATGTCTCTACTTCATCTAAACAATATAGAGATGTCTGTAATTTATTTAAAAAAAGTTTGATTGCTCCATGAGTGAGAAAACTGGTGTTTAAAATGCTGTATTCCCATTGACTGCAATAGGTAACATGATGATAAAGTTCAAAACATTTTCAAAACTTCTGGTCTTGATGTAAAATGCTGAAATTGTTCACGTTGCATCTACAAAGTGACTTCAGACTGTCCTCCACAAATGACCCAGCCAAAATTTGTGGAGGACAGTCTGAAGATGCAGTGAAGTTAGTGTCAATTTTTCTTGTGGAAGGAGAAGAAGAAGAAGGAGTGGGAAGAAGATGAAGATAATATTCATTTATTTTTCTTCCTCTCTTTTTGAAATAGTTCTCTTTGTCTCGATTGAAGGAGGATTTATCACAACTGGTTTTAACTAAGTGTGGTGGTCTGCCCCCCTCTGCTGGACATAGAGAGGACCAGCAGGAGGAGTGTGTGTGTGTGTGTGTGTGACTGTCTGTTTGTGTGTGTGTGTGTGTAATAATAATATTAATATTAATACTGACCAGACCGCAGCTTCCTTCGGGCTATGGCTGCTGCTTTGTGAGATTCAAACTCAACAAAGGCAAACCCTCTGTTTCTATTCTCCTCAGTGGAACTGGGATACACGATGACGTCCACCACACCTTCCATCACCTGAACCCAACACACACACACAGAGAGAGTTGAAGTTATGAGAGATGGTCCCAAAAGACAAAAAAAAAAATTGAAATAATTGTGTCGGAGGTGAAAGCCACAGAAGGAGCGTGTTTCTGTAGCGTGTCCTCCTCGTGTTTACCTCCTTCATCTCGGCCATGATCTCTTCCTTCTTCTTGTCTTTGGGGATGGAGCCGATGAAGAGGCGGCAGTTGTTCAGACTCACGCACACGCCAATGAACTTTCCCGGCTTGATCTCGTGGTTGTCCAGCGTCTGGATGGCCCTCTGCGCTGATTCTCTGCACCACAACCAACATTCACCAACACTTAATAATCACAGTCAATCATTCGATACCCTCGACCCTGAAACACTCTCTGGCTTTTCAAACAAAAAGCAGCAGATATACTAGTAAAGTAGTATTGTGCCAATTCTTTGTCAGCATCATTATTTATCGGATATACAACAGAATCCTATTTGTGCTTTGTCATGATGAGTTGTGCCTGCGAGTCTGCTCTTTGTCACCTGTTGGCAAACATGACGAATGCGTAGCCGCGGTTCTGGCCGTTGAACTCCAACATGAGTCTGAGCTCGTAGACCTGGCCCACGCTCTCAAACAGAGGCAGCAGCTGGACCTCGTACACGTCCCTGGGAAGCTTCCCCACAAACACCTCGCAGCCACGTGGGGGGGGCGGTCCCTCCCAACCTGTACAGACACACACATATTTACACACATGCACAAAGCTGAGAACCTTCACGTCTTTAACAGGAGGATTGACAGAGACATCTTTGTGGATTGCGTTTTATTGAAGTTCATAGCTAATAACACAAACTTGGGAAGCAGATGTTCTGGCCCAGAGCTCATGACCTTCTCCACACACGTACCGAGAGGCGGTCCGCCGAACTTCCTCTGCCCGTTCACCTGCATGATGGTGCAGCCGGTCTGCTTCATCAGAGAGAACAGGGCCATCTCCTTGGTGCACGACTGCCCCCACTCGGCTCCGGGGTCTCCCTCCTGGTCAGAATCCCGATCTTCATCTGCACAGTGAAACAAAACAAGAAACTATCTGAAGGGAAACTACGACTCGGCAAAATAAAAATTCTACATATTACATTTGCTTTGTCTGAGTTTTGACTAGAAATTGAATTGCTAGTAATTTTAAGTACAATTCAACAGAAATAAACTATGACTATAGACTTTATATTATTTCTAAAACATGTATTTACGAAGTCCTTTATGGTTGGATTCATAAAGTGTATAAAGATAAAAAGCCATGACAGCTCCCCCTGTGGCTGGCTACAGTTCAGGTCATAAACCTCACCTCCTCCATGGTCGTAGATGGGACATGGATTAAATATATTAAAGTAGATAATAAATTGCTTTTTGATGATAATAATATATATTATTTTTATGGTGGCTTAACCAATTCAACTTAAAAAGTGAATCAAATGTCAGTGAATTTACCAACATGATAAGTTCTATATGAACATTTATCATTATTAGCTAACTCACCGGCTAATTCCAAATGCAAACTAAGCTAATGTTAGCTCTGCTGTCCGATGCTGCTAAGCTAGGAGCGATTAGCATAATTAGCAACACGAACCTTCACTTTCTAAACAGCAAGTGCAGCAGTTCATTCGGCGGTAACATTAGCACAAACTAGCACACATGCTACTATTAACTCGGCTAATGTTCGTTAGCCGCAGCTTTAGCTCAAACTTATCCGAATAGTTTTATCGATGTGAACTTTTAAAACTCACCTTTTCTGTCATTCGCCATTTTAGCACAAAACGTTTCTTCTTCTTCACTGAGTATGATTGACGTGAGCATGAGTGAGCCAATCAGTGCGAGGCATCTGCCTGCAGGCGGGACAACAGAGAGTTCCTCTAAAATCAAATAAATCAAAATAAAAGTAATTTTAATTTATAAAACAACGCAGACTAACAAAACAGATATAACATAATATAGAATAACAATATGATAAAGCCAAATTAATTTATGTGAAAAAAAAATAAAAGGACTCAAATACTAAAATCTTTATTTAATTACATAAAAAAATAAATTAAAGAAATTACAATATAGCTATTTGTCAGAAGCAGCTGGCTGGATGCACTACAGGTTATAACGCTATCTCCTCCAAGTTAGCAGACGGGACATGGACCAACCAAAGAAATCAAATGTTTTTTAAAGAATCTAGGTAGTTCTTATCACACTGATGTATATATTCAAGTGTTTTTATACGTACATTCATATATCATTCACATATAAATATATATACAAATGTTTCTGTATAAAAAAATAAAACAGTGCAGACTGATGCTGTTGAGTCACAAACCTCAGAACAACAGAGACGTCAGGATTTTAATTATTGAGCAGCTTCAGTTGTTTAATTTCTCAATTCAATCTGTTTCACAACAGCTTTGTTCCAGAGTAAACACACACACACACACACACACACACAGTCTCTCTCTCTTTCTCTCTCTCTCTATTTCTCTCTCTCGATGAACAGTCCAATTCTTTTACTTGAAATATAACTGTGAAACTTCTTAATTTTATCTGTGACATTAATACAATAATTAAATATAAAATATTATTTAATAAAAATGTGTTGATTTAAAGATTTTTCAGAGCATATATGTCAACTCTCAATTAAAACAGGTTCCATCTTCTTGTTTCATTTTAAAATGAAAGGTTTTTAAAGAAGAAATTTAAGCTTTAAATAAAGTCAATGTTCAGTCAGCAACAAACTGTCGCTATGGTTTGCTTGAGGCCTGCTGCTCTTGCTGACACCATGCACTACCAGCAGAGGGCAGCAGACACCAAAGTCCATATATTTTCCATATAACTGAATACTTAAAAAGACCTGATGGAGGAATCTAACAGTTAACAATCTAGAACTCTTAATCTCACCAAAATAAAACAACCCGACAGGTCTGCGTTGTCTCCGTTTCTTTTATTTACATAAACACGGTATAAAGGGTTACAGCATTGTAAAAAAAATACATTCTGTACAGAAGCTTGTGACTGTTATAAACAATCGGGTCAACAAATATATTTACAGATATTTACAAAAGAGCTTCAGGGACGGAAGGCAACAGTGTAAAGAAACATATTATTATAACTGTGGTGTACAGTCAAGATTTGTGTTTTTCTAACTTGATTTCAAGTTGTTCATGTTGAAAAACTGATGAGCCACAAACACTGAATAAAAGCCTCAAATTTTTCAAGAGCAAGACGGGGTTAAAGATCCCCAAACAGAAGATTCATGATTTTCTTTCAAGATTTCTTTCTCAGTCTTTTCAGGGTCAACAAACGTTTGTTATTTCATGTGTAGAAGACTGAGAATGATCGCTATTTCATTTAAAACATGAAAATTTAAGGTGGAATTAATGAACTGAACCAGTGATTATTTGAATGTTAAAACACAAACCAACGTCGAGGTTTCCCACAAACAAGAATCAAAACCTGAGGTGTACATTCATCCACCGCTTTAACTAGTCCTCGACATCTCCCACTTCATTGAGGTGGACGAACACGTCGTTATTTGTTTTTACAATAAACCCTTGACTTGTTTCAGCTTTTGACAAAACTAACAAACCTGATTTGACGAATCTGACGGCCAATCAGGCTGCGAAGATTCTGACATTATCCGGTTTCATGTGGCAGAAAAATCTGAAACATTTTTATAAAAAACTGTGAAAAAAAGGAAACTTAAATTTTCAGAAAGTTGATCTTTGGTCCGTTAAACGTCACAGTTTCAATTTGGGATATCCACGAAACTTACAGTCTTTAAAACTTTATAAAAATACCTCTTTGCCTTCTTTTATCTATCAGTCTAGTCCTGATGGATAATGCTGCTAATGTGAATTGCTAGTTTCTTCCTCTGCTGTTAATTCTAAGCAAATAGAGATGTTAATAAAGTTCATGTGCAGCAGAAACAAAGAGCTACAAGTGGATTTAGTGTCTGTCACTACCGAGTTATTCACTTGGAGGAGATCGTTTGCAGACGACTCCGTCCTCTCTGTCGGAGGATGGGCCTCTTTCCGTGGTGACCTGAAGTTTCTAACTGGCCATCCACAGGGTGAAGGGGATGACGAGGGTGGGCAGGGCCGTGCTGAAGGTTATCCCCAAACACACCATGGACAGGAGGCCGAGCAGAGCCGTCAGGAGGACGTTACGCTGGGCCAGGATCAGCAGCTTCAGCCACTCACAGAACTGGAGAGAGGAGAAATAAAATAAAAATTATTAACTATCCATACTTTTTATTTATCAAGAAAACAAACTTGAACGTACTTTTTATAGATTAAAAAATGTAAAATACATGTGATAAACTTTGACTGAGGAGACGTGATGTCTGGTGAAGTAGCAAGAAAACAATTGAGCTGTTGTTGAGTTGACTGTGGGGCCCCTGAGGCCCCTGAGGCCCCTGTTAAAGCTCCTGTTGGCCCCTGCCCCCTCCCTGTAATGATCCGGTAGAAGGCTGACGGCGGCATGTCGACAGGTCAAATGTTTACGTTCAAAATGACAGGAAGTGAAACTCGATCGGGGGAAAGTCTTTCTGTCGCACTTAAAAAAAAAAAGGCCTGAACGAAACCAGACGCTGAACAGAGGTGGAGCCGATTTAAATCAATAGAACAGACACTTTTTATTTGTTATATATTAAAATAAGTTCTGCAATGTGATTAAGAACATTTTAAATATTCTACTGGAACAAGATCAACTTGTGCGTGATGAGGTCAATTTATCGAAAGACAGCAACAAAGCAAAATGTTAAAGAAAATACATCTAACGTCCACGTAATGGAATAAAAAAAAAGCTTTTCAACACTCTCTGAAGTTGTGCTTCTGGTTTTCAAATCAAAATCAATCGCAGCTTATTATACGTGTTAAAAAAAACTTTGTTATCCTTCCAGTTTTTGTGGATCCTGGAAGCTCGATTCAGGAAATGTCTTCTATAGAAACTAAATGATACATGAGAAACAGAAGCCCTCCTTCATCTTCATCATCATCATCATCATGGCTGTCGGCAGCCTGCCGCCGCTGCAGCTCATTGGCTCCTGGCAGACGGCACCAGTCTGAATGCAGCTCTTGTTCTCGGGACTTTTCCGAACAGCGACGCACATTTTCCTCTCGTTTAAAAAAAAAACAGCCTCACAAACTCAAACACCTCAAAGCTGAAGTGAGAGAGACGAAGACGAAGCTGGGGTTTTCTGTTTTTAACCTTTAACCTCTCAGATCAGATATTTGAGTTTCTACTTCATTAAAACATGTTGTTAGATTAACAACATCAATGATCCTGAGTTATTTTAGTTCATACGCAGTTGTTTAAGTCCAGTGGTTCTCAACCCGAGGGTCGAGGACGTTCAAAGGGTCACAAGACACATGTGAATGGTCGTCATCATGGGAAATACTGGATTTTCACTTTTAATGAAAGAGGCTGGTCTAATAGAACCGCTACAACTGGGAACATAACATCCCAGCGCAAAACTACAACCGGAACCACAATACACCAGGACAGAACTACAACTGAGCACCTCAGAAGTGTAACAGAACACAATAGAACCTAGACAGAACCAGGAAAGTAGAACAACCACATCAGAACCATGATGGAACCACAAGAGTTCACAAACAACTGGTGAGGTGATGAAGTGATGAAGGGGAAGATGGTGATGAAGGAGAAGAAGTGGTGAAGTGATAAATGTGATGAAGTTAATGAAGTGATCAAGTAATAAAGTGATGAAGTTGATGAAATGATGAAGCTGATGAAGGTGATGAAGTCAAGTGATGAAGGTGATGAAGACAAGTGATGAAGCTGATGAAAGTGATGGAGACAAGTGATGAAGTTGAAGAAGGTGATGAAGTCAAGTGATGAAGCTGATGAAGGTGATGAAGACAAGTGATGAAGTTGAAGAAGGTGATAAAGTTGAGGAAGGTGATGAAGTGAGGTGATGAAGGTGATGAAGAATAGTGATGAAGTTGAAGAAGGTGATGAAGGTGATGAAGTCAAGTGATTAAGTTGATGAAGACAAGTGATGAAGACAGGTGATGAAGCTGATGAATGTGATGAAGTGAAGTGATGAAGGTGATGAAGAATAGTGATGAAGTTGAAGAAGGTGATGAAGGTGATGAAGTCAAGTGATGAAGTTGATGAAGGTGATGAAGGTGATGAAGTGAAGTGATGAAGCTGATGAAGTGATGAAGCTGATGAAGTGATGAAGTGATGAAGCTGATGAAGGTGATGAAGGGACTCACCTGGTCAGTCTGCAGGCTCTGCGCGCTCCCGTAGCGGCAGTGCGTGACGAAGTGCTCGCAGTTGTTCCAGAGGAGGCTGTAGGACACGGAGCCGAGCATCAGCTCCGCCCGCTGGGCCACCTCCTCCCCGGGTAGCGGGCTGCGGAGCACCGCCCGGTCCATGGCGTTCAGCCGGATCACGGCTCCGTACGCGAAGTCCTCCACCAGGTCCACGCGCACGGAGGCGCGCTTGGAGAGGACCCCGAGCAGCAGCCGCGTGTTCGTCACCATCTCCTGGATCTGCCGCCGCTCCGCCGTCAGCACCGGCAGGATGTCTGGGATCATGTGTGCCACCCGGTTCTCGCCCAGGTAGATGCCGAAGTGGGTGAAGAGGGTCCGCGGCACCTCCAGCAGGTCTCCCCGCTGGAACCTGTGCGGAGGAGCGGCAGGCTGCGGCGGAGCGTCGTCCCGCTCACAGCGGCCGGTGAGCGGCGTCTGCAGACGGGAGGAGAGCTTGATGTGAGCCAGGAGGAAGAGTTTCTCCAGGAGGAAGGTGAGGGTGTCCAACATGTCTGCAGCGGAGAGGAAGATCACACTGAGGACCAGAGTCTGTCCTGCTCCTAACTTCTCCTCCTCCTCTTCCTCACACGTCCCTGCAGGAGGACGAGCCCGTGACGTCACACACACACACACACACACACAAACTTTGTAATGTTAAAAACCACAGGGCTCGTTCTTCTGCAGAACTTTACTGATGAAGATGAAGATGAAGATGGTGAAGACACATTGTTTACTTTGGGAGTCTCGACATGAACTGTTTTATAAACTGAACCAGTACAAATAAAGTTTTTCTCCAACCCTCAGGGGATTTAGTTTAGTTAAGTTTATCTTAAGTTTCAGCAGAACTGGAGCAGGAGAACGTTCAGTGACGTGTGTGTGGGGGGAGGGGGGGGGGCATGGGAGATTCCACTGTGTCAATGACTCATGAGCAGATGATTCGTTTCTGTGGTTAAAGAACAATAACTGAATAAAGATGGACGGCGTGTCTCCACTTCCTCCATAAATGAAGCCAAAATACCTCAAAGACGACCACTGCCATCTTGTGGTGACGACGATAGGACAATTCCATCTTTACTCGCAGTCAGTGATCGAGGTTCAAGCGTCTCAATGTCGCTGGAGGCCGCAGCCCCACTGAGGTCAGTTACTTATTCATCATTCTTCTACTTTTCACCCTCTGAAGAGAAGGGGACTTTTGGGATTAAGGGAAGCTTATGGAAATAGACACACACACAAACTCCCACAGACACACACACACACACTCACTCCCTGCTGAGTGATGCTGAATGACTGGTTGGAGGAGATTTGGCAGCTGAATGTGTTGATGTGACCCCAACTGAGCTGCAGTGTAAAGGTGAATGGAGATGAGTGACGGCTGAGTGTGAGTGTGTGTGTGTGTGTTGTGTGGATTACCCTGCATGGTGTTAATGCTCTCCAGCAGTGTGGGCAGGATCTGTAAACCAGTATCATCATCATCATACTACCAACAAAAACTGTATCAGTATCGTTTTCTCATGTGACACCTCCGATTTTTTCCCACGCTGGATTCAAATCTTCCATAGAAGTAAAAACATGAAATGTTCAACCTCCACGATGCTTAAACAGGACCAAAGGGTTTGGTCTACCTGTACTTGACTCGAATTGGTTTGTAGACGTGCTTTAGCTAAAGTTAGTCACCAGGGAGTTTGTTCATTGTTGTGATGTCTTTGTGAAAGATGCTGACTCTCAGTCTGGTGACAAATTAAAGATGAGTTCACACGAGAAGACGACGGCTTTTGTGAGACAGCGAAGACGCCTAAAGAGAAATAAGAAAAAAGAAAAGTGATGGATGATAAGTAATTTATCTCCTTTTGTCCACCATGACAGAGACAGACATAGAGCGAGAGACAGAGAGGGATTGTGATTGTGTTGTCTTACCTCTGTCAGTCCGAGCTGCACAAAGACGACAACATCCTGACAAATGGTTTCAAGGACGACCTGAAGACTAATGAACACACACACACACACACACACACACACACACACACACACACACACACACACACACACACACACACACACACACACACACACACACACACACACACACACACACACACACACACACACACACACACACACACACACACAGAGAGAGTTCCCATGCTGTCTGCATGTGATGAATACTAATCAAATTAAAGAACCAGTTCATTCAAACCATCTTCACTCTGATCCAGACAGAAAAACCTTCTTCCTGGATCTTTAGTTTAGATTTTTTCTCCTAAAACCAAAACAGTTCTTTAACTTTTATCTTTCTGACTCAATCTAACAATCTAAATTCCACTTTAACAAAAAATCGTTGAAAAAAATGTTGTAGGTTTGTGTCGACTCCTCTTGTTGCTCTACTTCCTGTGTCCAAGACATTTTACAAGTTAACAACAGGCGCACACAGACACACAAAAATCCACTTAAAACAGAAGATGCGTTCATAAAAAATCTCTTTAATCTCTTTAGTAATTATCTACAAAATCACACAGGCTCACTGTTTGGGTTCAGTGCTTTTTTTCCGCATTTCTCACGATTTACATTTGTATCCGTCTAAGATCGTTAATTACAACATTTCTGATTCTATGGAGTTAATCATGTGTGGTTTATAAAATTAGTTTCAAGTTTAAACATTTTTTCTCAGATGTACAAAAAGCGGTAACATGACAGAGAACCTGAGAACTGAAGTGGTCCCCCCCATTAGAATCAACAGTGATACAAAAAATGCACATGTGGTTCCAGAGAAAGGCTTCATGTGGAGAACAGAGTTTAAATTGACTATATGTACCATGATATTCTAAATAATGTTTCTGTGGTAAATTTCAATCTATGAAAACATCAAATCGTAGTTACCACAATAACTATTACTGTGTTTCCTTGGCGTACGAGAAGTTGGAGCTTCTTAGAGCTCTGAGGATTAAAATCAAAAAATAAATCTATGGTGTTCCACAAGGTTCCATTCTTGGACCTCGGATTTTTTTTTAACCAAACAGCAACTAAATGTTCCAGATCTCAACAACTACAGAATGGACTACCATGAAATTTGGCACAGATGACCACAGTCTTTAGTGTGTCAAATACTAACAGAATAAAGGCTGTTCTAATAATCAATATCACTTTCAAAGCATTTTGTGCAACCTAATGAAGCTTGAAATAAAATAAAATACCTGGTATTGTACAAAGATGGATTCTCAGTCATATGCTCTTTTTTTTGGCCCAAATACTACCGACGGCCCAGATCACAAATATAGGATTGATTAACATGACATTTGGCACAGGTGTTCACAACATTCAGTGTCCTGATTTAATTACATTTTGACTTTATGTTTTGTTCTCTGTCCATCTGCATGAGAACATATTTTTGTTAATAAGCAGAAACATCATGGAAACTTAAACTAAGATGTAATGAACCCCTGCTGCCTCGGGCTCCTGTTCGAAACTCAACTTTTGGCAGAGAGGAGGTAAAGAGATAAAAGTAAGATTATTAAAACGTGTGAGAAAATGAGCAACAACTGCCAGGAAATCATTTTTCTACGCAGTTGTGAGCTGTTATGTTCATGTGGTCTATGTTAGATGTTTTTTTTTTTTTTTGGGGGGGGGGGGGGGTAGCTGTGTCACAATGATGAAAAGTTTCGAAAAAATAATTAACAAAAGAAAATGTTCTGTGGGAATCACATGGTTGGAGTTTTGGGAAGCGACAATATGCAGGACAGATGTAAATTCCAACCTTTTTCTCTTGAACCTCGTTGTCATATTTGAGTTTTTTTCCCATGTAAAGTGACTCTGGCCTTTAATAGAAACCGGAATTGAGTTGGAATTCACAGCTTTGATTTTAACACTCACATCTGATCTCTTCAGTTCAATGTTTTTTTATTTTTCTTCTTTTATTGGCCTGATTTACACTTGTTAAACTCTGGTTCCCATTCAGGTCTGTGAAGATTAGTTGTGTCGCAATGACTGTTTGTCTGTCAGGAAGAAAACTGTTTGTTTATTGGTTGAGGAAGACGTTTCATGTGGTTTCCTTTTTCTTGTTTGGAATCATCCCATTGACGAAATACTTCTAGGTACCTAGATCAGTAAAGTCCCAAAGAACCAGAGGAGGTCAAAGGTCGGGGATACATCAGAGAGGTTAAGAAACCAAAGAGGAAAAGGGGAAAAGAGGAGACGTTCCACATTTTTGCTGATGAGAGAAAAGTGCAGCAGCATGAGGAGGACGATTTGGGGAAGGGAGAGAATGATTCAGAGGAGGTGGGTGAGATGAGTTGCTATCCATGACAGAAGCTCTGCAGAGACTCTGTCTGCAGCTTCAGCCTGTTTGCAATTATAGATAAACAGACCAGAGGCCACAGAGTCGGTTTGGTGGAAGGAGACTCACATTCCTGCGGGGCGGCGAACACTGGAGCCCGGTCGTGTTGAGGTGAACGCGCCGTGGGGAAACCAGGCGCCGGGCCCGTTCGACGTGAGGCCTGCGAGCATGTGTCTCCTCTGATATCTGAACAGAGCGTCTCGCTGCCCGGGCGGATACTTTGTTTACCCTCCGAGGGAAAGCCAAACCACCTCTCCCCTTCGGAGGGAAGTAGGAGGTCAGGGGCAATTTCCCTGAAGCTGGCGAGGAGTTTAAATCCAGATCATCATCATGTCCCCCCTGGGCTGGAAAACCCTATCAACATGTTGGTGATGGCGGCAGGAAGCCATTTACCATTCTGCTCAGAGGGTTTGGAAGTTGGATCCTGTGATTCATACGCAGTTACCAACCATTTTTCAATACAAAGATCAAGTCCTGACAAAATAATTGTTGGTTGACAAAACCGTCTTCAGCTCAAGGGCCGTTTAACAGATGTTTTGGAACTTTGAACCACATTACATGGTCCTCAGCAGCGGATTTACACTTAAAATTTGGAAAGAAGTAGTTGAGAAACCTCATCTTTCTGCTCTGGAGCTTTGAGCTAGTGCAGCGGCCATTTTCATTACTGATTCTATCCATTGGTTATTTTCTTGATTAATTGATCATTAGTTTAGAATAGAAAAGGTAAAAAAAGTGTAGTTGTGTAGCAGCGGCGGTCGTATGTGTCTCTTTTTGAATTGAGATGTGTGAGAGAACAACTGTAGCTGTCCCGGTTGCTCCTGGTGAACTGAAGCCTCTTTAAACTTTTACCACAGAGCTCTCAGCCACATCTCACGGACCCCACATTTGTTCTTAAACCGCTCGTTCCAAGGTTGAATCTGAACATTCAAGCTTCCCTCATAAAATTATTTATGGTGTGGTGGCGGAGTATTTTACAGTTTCCTGGACGTCACCCTTTTGTTTCTCATTGTGGTTAAAAATCCTGTGAATCTTTGCCAAATCGCAAATGTTGTTCAGATCCTAAACCTGCTGTTTGGTGTTAAACTGCGCAGTATAAACTAAACTGTCTTCTCCTTGATTGGGTCCTTTTCTCTCGTACGTGATTGTGAATGATCCTGTGTCTCACGTTCGTCTCCTCTCCTGCTGGGAGCTTCATTGCCGCTCGTGGACGTCCCTCAGTCCACCAGTGACTTGAGGTTGGGCAGCCCCCTCAGCTTCACGTCCAGCAGCATCTGACCGAAGGCTTTACCCTGAGGGGAGACAACACCAGCGTCAGCAGACAGTTTTCAGGAGCTGCACTGGTTAAATCTCAAACCGCACGTGTCCGTCTTCACGTGTTTGAATTCCCACATCCTGCGTGTGTCTCAGCTTCATGGGTCTGAGCCCGGAAATGAGGTGTGTGTGTTAGCACATTGAGAGTGTTGAGCCGTAATAGTGTGCGTTTCTTTGATGTGCTGCAGAATCCAGCGAGGCAGTAAAAACTTTACAGCACTTTCTGAACAAGGGACGGATAGAAATAAAGGAGGAGGGAGAAAGACACAAAGGTTCAAAAGCAGGAGCGTTACAGGCGCCAAAGGACACGACCTCCCTGAGCTGTAAACACACTGAATCTCTTCTTCTTCGTCTGTTCTTCTGTCACTCACTCTGAAGTAATCAGTTATAATCTCCGTCCACAGGAACACACCTGAAAACACGTCACATGACCATTGAGGTAGAAGTGTTACTACCTCTAAGAACCAATCAGGAAGAGAACGTGGGTGTGTGATGGAGCTGGACAGCAGCCCTGGGAGGACATTTTGTCTGGTTCTCACGACTTCAAAGAGCCATTTGAAGGTGGTTAGAATGAGGTTAGTGTGTGTGTGTGTGTGTGTGAGTGTGTGTGTGTTACCTGGGGATCGCTGCGCAGGGACGCCACCCCTCCCCCGCCCAGTGAACTCTGCAACACAAAGTTGAGGCCGTGGATCCCTGGCAGCGTGAATCTGCAAACAACAAACACACACCAGTCACCATGGCAGCCCAAACCACCACACTCAACAAAAACCACACCATCAAACAAATGAACACACACACACGCAGAGCCTGGCACCTCATGCATTGAGGTAGAGGGTTTATTGCACACACTGTGTTCAGTTGGATTTGAAAGTGTGTGTGTCCCTGTTAAAGTGTGTGTGTGTGTGTGTGTGTGTGTGTGTTTGTTAATGGGGGAAGGGTTAAACGTGATCATATGCAAAAACCTGTGCACGTGAAAGTGTGTGTTTCTGTCTGCAAGTACTTAAGTGAGAGTGTGTGTGTGTGTGTGTGTGGGGGCCTCCTGGAGGGTTAACGAGCTCTGGCGGTGCACTAATGAAGCGTCGGAGGCGTTTCGGGGTGTGAGAGGAGACGCAGGTCGGCGAGCTTTACAGCCTCCTCCTCTTTATTAGGCTAATCGCTAACACGCCGCTCGCTGAGTCATCGCTCAGACACGTCCGCCCGCGGCCAATTCCCAGAATCCTCCATCATACCTGCGGCCGCCGGTTCAACGCGAGGCTCCTCACATCCTAAAGTAACATCTGCTGAGCAGCGATGTGAAAAACAAGAAGAGAAGAATCTACATCCTCACAAATACACCTGAACACACACACACGCCCCCCCCCCCCCCCGTTTCTGTTGTGCCGCTCTGCTGTGTTAAATGGCGATGACTCAAAAAAAGTTCTAGACTAGCAAGGATTAACAAAGTGAAAGTATCAGTAAATGGGCTGCAGGTGATTCGTTATGGACACGAATGGTGAAACACACATGATGGTGTGTTTCACCCCCCCCCCCCCCCCCCCCCCCTCACCGTGTGACAGCGTTGGCGACTCCAGGCTGAAGGAGGTGAGAGAAATATTCCTCCACCACTGAGGACGTCAGGTGTTTCTTCAGGTACGGGAAGAAAAGAGGATGACGAGCGACGACGCCTAAAGAGAGGGACAGTTATTCACCGTCACTGTTCATTCTCACACAAGGTCACAAATCAGCTTTATTAGTTGCGGTTCTTCTCACCGATGTTGGCTGAGTCTCCTTTGTCTCCACTCCTCGTGTAGGCCAGTTCCTCCAGTCTGTAGCTGTATCGTCCACTGGGCAGGTCTGAACACACACACACACACACACACACACACACACACACATAAACAACCAAGATGACAACTCAAAACCAGGTTTCATCTTGTGTGACTCAGTTCAGCGCTGGAATCGTATTTATTTATCGTTTTTTAAGTCTGTTTATAAATGTGTTTATTTATGGTTTGTGTGACTGTACAAACAAACAGATCTGATTCAAACCAGGTTCAGCTAACGTCTCCCTGTCTGTGTTTGATTCAAACGCTTATTTTACGACTTCGGAAACCTCTTCAAGGGCCGAGTCTAGAATAAGACCCCTGGTTCCTCCTCATGGACTTTTCAACCTCTCTTAGGATATACGTCAAGTCGAGGGCCCCTGGAAGGACCTGGAACACTATGCAAGGAATATCTGCCTCCATGGAGGGACCCATCGAGCACTAACAACATCTCTTTCACAATAAACTGATTAAATTGGGCTCAATGGTTGTGATTTTTCGAAAAACAAAAGCAGATTAATAAATATTAAAAGCAGCAGCTTCGTCTTTTTCTTCCTTTATTCAAACCCTTTTCTTCTGTTAGTTGAGAGGCTTCCTGTTTTCAGCCAGGAATGTGAAGGTAGGGGAAGACGCCAGGACCCAGTGTGTGCGTCTTGCTTTTTGTTTCCCACAATTCCCTTTGTGTTCTCTTTTGGTTTGGTCATGAAACTGGGGTTGAAATGTCTTAAAAGCGTTGCAAGAGTATGTGTGTGTGTGTGTGTTTCTGTGTATTGTGCAGGGCCATGAGAGGGAAGTGTTGGCAAAAGAGTGACAGGAGGAAAAAGTGGCACAGCTTGTACTTCCCATGAATTAGAGCAACACACACACACACACAGACCGTGGTAATTCTGTTTGTGTGTGTGCCTCTGTGTGTCTGTGTGTGTGTATGTGTGTTGCCGTATTATTGGTCTTTATTCTGATTATTTGTTTTCATGGATCTTTGTGTAATTTGGTATTAAAGGGGACATGGGAGTCTGTCGCCCCCTGTAGGCAGTCATCAGTAACACCCCTGTTTGTATCTGGCATGTTTTTGTAAAACTCTTCAAACACGTCACTGACTGTCACTAATTTAATAACTTAAGGACTCCTTGAAGCCAGGGACTCTTCATGGATGCCGAAAATATTCACCAGGACCTTGACACAAAATGTTCTGGAACCTCAGGAAACCCTAGAATCCTTCAAAACACCGTTTAAAGAGCATTCAAGCTTCATCGTCGAACACGTCTTCATCATCTGACAACACTCGAGGACCATTCCCTTTTTCCTTGAGGGACCCTGGAACCTCCTCAGTGACGCACACAACGTCCCCTCGACCCATTTCCAACCCCTTCAAACTCTGCATGGCCCTCCAGATGGATCACTGCACGGTCTCAGGAGCTCACAGAACCTCTTCAAGGACGACAAACCCACTTCTTCCAGGACCCTTAGAACACACTCAAGGCCCCTTAGAACCCTGTCAAGGACCATTCAAACTTATCAAGCCTCTTCATCAGGTCCGCAATTTAACTTGTTAAGGTCCCATAGAACCCATAGACATCTGTCAGCTGATCAAGTTATATTAGTGTGTCTGTAACCATGAAAACAGCACTAATGCCTGACGCAATGTTAGTCGGTAAATGACGTGTGCAAGTAACCAAACAAGGGCAATGTTGGAGATTCATGACACAAACGCACACACACACACAGAAGCAGTAACACAACACTTTTGTTTCTTGTGTTTCCTCACCACTCTCAGGTGCGTCGTCCTCTGTGGTGGGAGGGGCCTCCAGCTCAGGCTTGTCTAGCTCCGCCTCTGAAAGCGTCTCCACCAACTGTCCGTCAACGTGAATGTCGGCCTGCAGACAGTCAGTGTAACTTTGGATTTAATATAAGTAACTGGTAAATAAACTAGTAGCTACAACTGAGTAACTACAACCAACTGGAAACTAAAACAAAGCAAGTAGTCGATTTGATGTTTTATATCTTTCTATTCTTCCTTTATGAAAAATGTCTGGACATGTCTCGACTTCTTCCTCTGGTGTCTTTTTTTTTAAACTGCCACACTCCAACTGACCTTGAGTTCAGATTTCGGGTGCAAGAAGAAGAACGCCTTGAGAACAGGAGACCTGAAAGCAGCAGTGACAACAGGAGCACGTCAGTGGCAGTGAACTAAGGAGTCAAACCTGGCCGCTCGTCTCTGGGGGGGGGGGGGGGGGGGGGGTCCACTCACACTCGGGGACGTCCGCCCACGATGCCGGTGAGTCCCGGAGCTGCAACACGAGAGAACAAGGAAGGCAAGTGTCAGACCACGGGTTCCCGAACTTTGTTTTTATGATTAGTACTTCATTGTTTTCTGTCACCAGAAGTTTCCTCCCTGACATACGGGCAGTCTGGGTTCAAGAGGTGGAATTAATTTAGATCATGTGGAGGGAGCAGCCGAAATAAAGACTGTGTGTGTAAGGGCAGATCTCCTGGACCTTCAGAAAGCTCCAGTGCCAGTGAACTAAAGTACCATCTTTATACAGAACATTGTTACTTAATAAATACAGTTTATGATATTATTATTATAAGTATTATTTGGGTACTTAAGGAAAAAATATTCACGTTGTCTTCACAGAACATATAAAAGTGTTTGAGCAGGTGAAGCAGCTGATCTGAGTTCAGATCTTCTCCGGTCCCACTTACAGTTCAACGGCACAGACGGCATGAATCAGCTGACTCACCGGAGTCACACAGAGTTCGCAGAGTGTGTGTGTGTGTGCCAGAGTGTGTGTGTGTTTGTGGGGGTGTGCGATGAACTCACCATCACCATAAACAAAATCCAAATCTGGTTCAGAAGGTCACGACCCCCCCTTATCTACAGCAACATACACACACTCCCACCACTGTGTTTGTACGTGTGTGTGTGTGTGTGTGTGTGTGTGTGTGTGTGTGCGCGCGCGTGTTCATTCTTTCTTTCGGAGACCTCGGGCTCGGCGTGGATTTCAACTGAACTGAACTGAATCATGTGATCAAACTGTAATCTGATTATCTGCAACACAATTTAAAGTCCGGTGTTAATGTCGTACTTCAGTGGACGTTCAGTGTGCGTTGTGTGTCGTGTGTGTGTCGTACCCATGCCGGTCCCTGCAGGAGCAACTTCTCTGGCAAAAAGTTCCAGAGCCTTCTTCTGTTTGTGGGAGACGGCCATCCAAATCACTGCCTCTCTGGAGCCCTGCACGCACACACACACACACACAACATGAAACACACTATTATTAAAGTATAATGTAACAGACTAGAAAGACACTAAAGCAGTGTGTGTTACCTTGGTGTCAGCGTTGGGACCATAAGTGTCCTCAGCTCCCAGGACCTGGACGTTGACTGAGCTGAAATCTTCCATTCCCAGCTGCTTGAACATCCGATTCGTGCTACACACACAAACACACAAACACGTTAAAGTTAGAGCAGCCAGCCGAACAGACACACACACACACACACACACACACAGTGCTGCCTCCCGTACACACCGTTTGATGATGGTGTCCGCCGTCCGTCTGGCCTTCTCCGTGGCCCTCGGCCCTCCCACTGGACACACCGCCGTCGCCCTGAAGCCGTCCATGTAGGTCGCACACACCTGGGGGTCAGAGGTCAGGGCGACACGTTCAACTTCATTTGTTTCACATGAAACCCGTTAGTGTTTCATTTTTTGAAAAGGATGAGAGAAGAAGAAAGGCCGACTGCTTCACCTTGTAGTCATGTGATGGAGTGAAGCCTTTAGCACCGGTCACTTTGACAGCTCCTCCCTCCACACCTGAATACACACACACACACACACACACACACACACACACACACACACACACACACACACACACACACACACACACACACACACACACACACACACACACACACACACACACACACACACACACACACACACACACACACACACACACACACACACACACACACACCACACAATCAGTGACTCCTGGCGGGACCACAGACTCTCGACCGGTTCATTTTCTGTTCCCTTTCTCCTTTCAAGCGGCGATAAGAGCCACGGGGTCGTGACCCGGTCAAACGAGGCCAGCGGATTCAATTAAGACAGAAATATTTATACTTCCACCGACAACAAGAGCAGAAAGTTCACATCCCAGAGTCGAGGCAGAACTCCCACATAGTTTCCTCTGATGTGGACGAGAGAGAATCCGCACAGTTCGCCTGAGGACGTCTCATCATGTGAACTTTGAATAACCGAGTCTGACAATGTTGGTGAAGCCAGGAGGAGAAGAACAAATACATTTATAATTTTCTATTTTATTAAGAACTTTCTACAGAATACTGTGACTTGTTCATCAGGCCAAATAAGGAGTTATAACTCAGATGTGTTAACTTTCTACTCTGGGATTAGTTCAATGGTGCAATTTTTAGCTCCATGCTAACTGGTGCCAGTTGGACAAACAGCAGCTCACCTGTAAAATGAGGGATTGAATGTTAGCCTCATTTGTTTGTTTATAAAGTGACAACATGGTCCATGTGACTGGTGAGAACCAATCAGGAAGAACTGCATCTTCTGCAAAGCGTCACACACATTCAAAGGATTCTAAGCAGAATTTTGAATGAGTAGAAATAAGAAGATATTTGCCTCGATTCAGGATTTCAGTGTGTAACTTATGTATTTAGTTTGGTATCTAGTGAGTTAGAAGTTATGAACAGTCGCTGCAGATCTGGAATGAAGAGCTGACGTTTCTGTTGAGGATTTCAAATGGAGCAAACGTCAGAAAGGTTGAGTAACGACAAACAAAAACTGAATTAATGACCAAACAGAGAGAAATCTAAACTTCTTATCAGCGAGGAGGAGTTCAGAGGAGGAGCAGGAGAAGTTTCTGGAGTTCGTGTGAGGGTGAGACGCCACAGCGGAGCCACGGGTACGTGTTTGGTTTTGAAAAAAGGAACAAATTAATCACTATGGGCTGATACAGAGTTTATTGGAGGTTCAGAGGAAGGTGACGGGTTCGGTTCGGGGTGAACATGAAGTTGCAGACGCGTTTGTTTAAGGTCACCGGAGAGGAGCGTTCAGGGTTATGAAAACAGTGGACGGTTCAGCCTCTGGTCACGTCCTCATCTGTGACTCTTCATGTGTGTTTGTATGTGTGTGTGAGTGTGTGTGTTTGTGTGTGCACCTGGTATCTCCTTGATGGCCACCTGGGTGAAGTCACAAATGACGTCGGGCAGCAGGTAACGCCGTGGGTCGCCGATCTCGTACACCAGCTGCTCGGCCACCGTGCCGAAGGAGACCAGGCCGCCGGTTTTGGGCGGTTTGGAGAGAACGAAGGAGCCGTCCCTCGAGCACTCGACCACCGGGAAGCCCATGTTGTCCCTGAGAGAGAAACATGTGCAACTGTGATGGAGAGATATAACTCATCCTCGCGTTCCTTTGGATGATTTGAAGCCAGACTGACAATCATTCACCAAGGAGGTTGCTCTCAATGGTGTTTGTCTGTTTGATGGAACTTACAAAAACTACTGAACCTATTTCGATGTAATTTTGAGGAGATGTGGAACATGACCCCAGCATGATCAGAAGATTTTATTCATTTCTCCAGATGTTTCTTCATCTGCGTTTCAACCTTAACATGGAGGATCTGGGCTCGCTCTCACCAGTCAGGAACTTTGTGCCAGTCGGTGAAGATCCCTCCTGTACTCTGAGCCCCACACTCGATCAGGTGACCTGCAAGACTGACACACATACAAATATTTATTTCAATAATAAGAAGAATAAATATAATAAAATGTCCTTTATGTTAAGAGATTGATAAAGTCTCATACTGGATCAGTATCGAGGTTAAATCTGTACGATGCCATCAACTTTGAAAGTCAAAAATATTTCACTCTAAATATTTGCTTCATCTAAAAGAATTTAAAAAATGTGTGCTTCCTGTCCAGGTTACACATGAAACCCTCCGTCCAAAGAAAGAGACGCTGATGTAGGATAAAGTATGAATGGTATGTTTTAATGTGTGTGTGTGTGTGTGTGTGTGTGTACCTCCCAGCTGCAAGTAGGTCATAGTCGTCCCTCTGCCAGCCAAACTGCAACAGATTAAAAAACACAGAAAGACGTTACATTCCTCAACTGATATCTCCTCCAACACACACACACACACACACACACACACACACACACACACACACACACACACACACACACACACACACACACACACACACACACACACACACACACACACACACACACACACACACAGCTTGTATTAATAAACACACAATCTGACACATCTGTACCAAAACATCACACATGCAGCCTCTGTCCTCCAACTATTTATGTTACTTCCTGTGAGACAGAAACCTCCTCTTCCGTTGATCAATCAGTCAAAAAAGAACTCTTAAATGTGTCTTGTTTGATCAGAGTTATGGATAAATAACCATCAACTGCCAAATCTAATATTTCATATTTGTCTCCCCCCCCCCCCCCCCCCCCACATGCAGCCTAATCAAGCGTACGGTGTGCATGAGCGGCCCCAGAGCCACCGCGCTGTCCACGCAGCGTCCCGTCACCACGATGTCGGCCCCGAGATCCAGACAGCGCCGGATCGGACCAGCTCTGAAGACAAAGAGAGTGAGAGAGAGTGAGAGAGAGAGAGAGAGAGAGGGTGAGAGAGAGAGAGAGAGAGAGAGGGTGAGAGAGAGAGAGAGAGAGAGAGAGAGCGCACCCTCATGTGACATGTGTCAGTGAGGACGCAGCCTGATCTCTGACCAGTGATCTTGAATAAAGCTCCGATCAGAGTGTGTGGTGCTCGTACCCCAGATAAGCGTTCATACTGTGGAGCGTCTTCGGTAACCGCTGTCTGCTGCCGTCGGCCATCTTTACCTCAGCCAGGCTGCTTCTCTGACAGGAGACAACTCAGTTCATACAAAAATCATCATCCTTGTTGGAAACGACACATAAAACACCATCGTGGGGGGGGGGGGGGGGTCTCACTTGGGGCATGAGGTCATCGCCGGTAACCACAGCCACCTTAAGGTCGAGGCCCGCCTTCTTGATGACTTCCTGTATGGCCTCGGCGCAGGCCAGAGGGTTCACGCCTCCTGCGTTACTGACCACACGGATACCTGCCAGATAAAAGAAAAAGTGATTGAAGTAATTTTTTGATTAGAGAAATTGATCTGAGACTATTTTAAATAGTAGAATAATCCTTCTGGTAATTTCTAAAGCCTAAATTACAAATATTCCCTGTGTCCTGTTCCAGATTTACTGCTTTTATTTAGTCTTACATTTTTAAAAAAGCACCTTTGTTTCTAGCCAACAGAACCCTACGTAATTTATAGATTAATCCACAAATGATCTATATCAAATATAGGATTTTAAGATTTCTCCACTCACCTTTCCTGTGGATGTCATTAATGAACGGAGCCAGAGCGACGTGGACGAAGTCCGGAGCGTAGCCCAGATTCTACACGAGGTCACAGGACACAGTTTGTCAGGGAGGTTATCACATGATGACAAGCAGAGTCAATACTTTACCATATTACACTTGGATTTGTGTTGCCCATTTTAGAACTCATGCTCTCCAGTGGACAAAGGTGTGTCCACAGCATTGGATCTCATCTTTGTGTTACACAGATCAAAGGCAGTGGAGATTAAGACACTTGACCTACAGGCATCTTGGTCTTAGCGGCGGTGAGCAGAGACATGGTGATCTCACTGAGGTAGTCGAAAACCAGGAAGTCCAGCTTTCCGCTGTAGATCAGCTGAGGCACTGAGGACACACATGAATACACACAATAAATCAACGCACACGATGACCTCATTGCTCTGCACAGACGTTCCCAGCCATGATCGCAGCTGACATGTAGGAGCTGATGACTATGATGTCATTGAACACGTGTGATTTGCTCCCTCAAGTCTGTCGTGGGTCTGATTCTCTTTTAAGGTAATCAAGTTTATAGTTCATCATTTCAGTAGTTTGTGTAGCTGGAATGCTTTGATGTATAACTGTCTCCTTCAAATTAAAACAAGGGCATTTTATTGCAATTTCTAAGAAAGACAACACATAGAAACATAATTAAAACATAATCATTTCCAGGGTCGCTGTAATGGATGTGTTGGTTCACTGTTGTTTATGGAGAAACTTGTAAACAATATAATGCTTTAAATGGACACTTGTAAACATAAACATGGTCAGTGGTGACAAAAAAACACACGTATGTGGTTTTTGGGGACAATTGAATCGTTATTGTGTTTTTGGGGACCATTGAGGACATTAATATGTTTCTGGGACCATCGAGGACAGTGGAGCATCTGACTGATGTCTCATTAGCTCTGTACCTGTGTTTAATCCCATTAAAGTGTGTATCTGAGGCACAGGGCTGCTCGTGCTAAGCAGCCAGCGGGGACAGTTTCTGTCTCTGTACCTGAGGTCGCTGTGTCCCCCCAGAACCCGGAGGCACAG
Source organism: Platichthys flesus (assembly GCF_949316205.1). Taxonomy (NCBI): domain Eukaryota; kingdom Metazoa; phylum Chordata; class Actinopteri; order Pleuronectiformes; family Pleuronectidae; genus Platichthys; species Platichthys flesus. The sequence continues at coordinate 12,502,871 of NC_084968.1, forward strand.
CCGATTCGGACCGGTTCGGTCCTGGCAGAGCCGGTGAGGCCCCTGGAGCCGCTGCGGGTCGGACGCTGTGTGTTCGGGGGGAACGCGGCGGACGAGCTGCAGCGCAACAAGTTCGAGTCCGAAGACAAACAGACGAACTTTCCCGAGTGTCTGCGGCGCCACAGCGGCCCGAAGCCCGCGGGTCCGCTGCGGAGCCACCGGGCGAGAGGAGACATCTCGGATCAAAGGTTCTTCAGGTGGAGGAACGGGGGTTAACAGAAGGAGATCAAAGCCACAGCTCCCAAGTTCAACGTACTCTGGTCCAGCCACGAAAACAGTCCGACAGGAAACACGGGACGGAAGGTTCCGTGTCCCACCCGCGGCCCCGAGTTATTATGATCAGAGTTATTAAGTTGTTTAACTTTTGTTTACGCCTGCTCACTTCTATTCTGATACAATTACAAAGAACTAGCGACGATCATCACTTTCAATAAAACAAATTAAAGAGAGAATTTCCTTTATTTATTTGTATACATATATATAAATACATACACACACATCTGGTGGTAGCTTCATGAACCGTGTTACGTCCTGCTCGGCATCACAAGAAGGAGCAGGATGGAAAACATCTGGTCTGCTCGCCGACCTGATTTGTTTAATGCTAATTGCTCAGAAAGCCTCAGTACACTTTTCATAAACAAAGAAAACACTTACAAATCATTTCTGTCAAGATAGTGGGAAGATAAACAAAGGCAACACCTTGGGTTTTGCATCATGCAAAGAAGCTGCCTTTTTCCAGTCACAGATTTGAACAACAATCATCATTACTCTGACAGGTCACCTGTTCTTAAAAACGGAATATTGACATTTAATCAGTTGTCAGATGTTTTTATCCAGAGCGACACACGAGTGAGGATCAAGCTTCAGAGAGAGATATCCGATAGTAATGCAACTTTTAAGGTTTGTGTATTTTTCATGTTTTGAACTTATTTCGATTGAGTAACATTTACGTTAAGGCCAGGTAAAACCATAACGTTTCAAAGAATACATCCAAAGTAATGATGCTTAACCTTTCTTTAATCTATATATAAGGTCAAATTAAAGGATTAGCAGGCTTTCTTTTATTGTACAGAATATGTTGTGTATGTATCTTCAAAATCAATTTAACCATTTTAAATTCCAACGTCGGGGACGACACAGGCTGTTACACTGGCTGCTGTTTTTATTTCAAATTGGATATTTTCTGACCTCTCCTCGAAATTATTCCTAAAATATTCTGACTTGATTTTGGATGTATTTCACATCACAGCACTGAAGCTGACTAAATCTAGAGGAAAATTTACGGTTTATGTAACACACGTAATGCAGCGTTGACCGTAAGATCTATCATAAATGTAATTTGAATTGTGTGTTTTACATTTTGTCATTTAAAGATGAGGCTACAGATACGGGACTGTCAGCTTAGCATAGTGACTTCCAGGCCTCTTCTTTAGTTGGTGACGGAGGTGGATTTTGTTTCCATTGACAGATACAGATACGATAATGACTTGGTGTCTGATCTCTGGAAAAACTCAACGTTAGCCTCCTTTCCGTGGCCACTGTTTAACAATTGCCTTCTCCTCCCTGTAGGCTCTGAACCATCCATCATGCCGTTCAACTCGTCCTCCGTCATCACCACACCATCCCCTCTCCTCTGCTCTTCTAACGCCTCTTTCTTTGCTGTCATCTTCACCTGCTTTGTTCAACACCCCGTTAGCTCCTCGATCTTCATCGCCTTCACCTTCACCAATGTCCTCTTCCTTCCTCTGTACCTCCTCGTCCTCTGGATGGGTTGCGTCGATGGAGAGATCAGGGCTCCGCAGCATCAGGACCGATCAGCCACTCGGATGTCTTCACCTACCAGATAGTCACCCTGGAGATTGTCAGTGTTTTGGGAAATGTCGCCTTCTGTTGTGGCATCTTCAGGTGCAGTCTGACGATGATAATGATTGGGTATTACAGTTTCCTCGCCTCTTACCGTGCGCAGACGCTCTTTCACTGCTTCACTTGTGTGGAGCGTTATGTGGCTGTTGTTTACCCCATCACCTACTGAGGCCTGAGACATTCGGACAGGGTGAGAGCCAGGAACACCAGCATTGGGTGTATTTGGATTTTCTGCTTTACCCTGGTGTGTATAACAGCTGCCTCCTTCACTCTGTTCCCCACTCTTTTGTTTCTCGTTATCCACGGCATCATCATGATTGTTGTGTGTTTCTGCAGCCTGTCTGTTATCAGTGCTCTGATTCGTCTCGGGCTGGGGAGAGCGGGTGGAGGTCAGCAACAGACGGACCCATCGAAGCAGAAGGCTTTTAATATTATCCTGGTCGTAACGGGAGCCCTGGTGGTCAGGTCTTGTGGGCTCAGGGTTTGCAATATGACTTTTGGCACAGATTCGGAATTGGGAAGCGATGCATGTGTGTTGCTAATGGCTGCTAGTTGGCTCTGTCTTCCAAGCGGCCTGGCTCCACCTCTGCTCTTTCTAAACAGAGCCGGAGCACTTGCATGGTTTTGCCGCGGCTTGAACAAGAGTGACAACTAGATGAGATGAGAGTAGAGTGTCTGGAACAGAAGTGAGAGGATTTGTTACTTCAGATAAATTGTGTAGAAGTGCTTTCAAAACTGGGGTTTATTTCGGTGGTGTTGCTAAATTGTACGTAGAGTCGTCACTTCTGGGGTTTTTCTTTTTTCTTATGGGTGGTATAAGGTTATCCTCTAAGTGTTTGATGGGGAACAGTTCTCCAGATCAATGGTTCAGTTTTGACCTTGGTTTTTCAGCTGAGGTTTTTAAAATATGTCGAGTTTCGAGTGAAAACGTTGGCAGCGAGATAATTGATGATCTATTGAGTTAAGAGATCGTGGATCAGGTTTAGAAACCTCACTGCCACTAGTAGATTATTCGTCAACATAACTAACATTAGCAGCAGAAGCTTACCTAAGTTGGAAGTAGTAGGAGATACTTCAGTCACCCCTGGTTCCAGAAATAAAAGTCCTATTCATTTTTTCAAATAGAACATTGGAGCACTAGTGTTATTTGAGTCGTTCCTCTGAGTCTCTCGTGGTAACTGGGACAAGAACGAGTCTCTGTGCTGAAGATTTGCCCCCCCCCCATCCAGAACCCTGGTCAATAAGGTTATGAACAGGATAAAGGAGTTTTTGACATGGTCCTGCACGCAAGCAGAGAAGAATTGCGAGGTCATCTGAGGAGGACCTTTCGAGAGATCTTCTTTTGGACGCACAGAGCAAAGCTCCAAGATACACTTGCTTCCACCATGAAATGACTGTGCTAGTAAGAGTGTGCGTGTCCCCCTCAGAGTGAGCGCACTGAAAAACAATCAATCTTGGCCACTGAAGTCACAGGTTAGATTTCATTCAGTGACCATTTGTGGTTGTGTAACATGCAAACAACTCCCAGTTCTGCTTGATTACCATCTGCTCCACGCACACCTGCTTTAAAAGTGGCTCTGACACAACATCCATCTGAAGCAGTCGGGGGGGGAAGCAGGACAGGGACACGATCCATCTGTTCTGAAGAAAGAGAAAATACCACTGAAGAGGTTTGACTCAGATCCATTTATATTTATCTGTATTATTCTAAATACTTATACTTACATCGCTATGGCAATTGATATAAATAAAAATAGAAATCTTTCTGAACTTGTGTTTAGTATCTAGTTATAACACTGTTTATCTTGTTGTAATGCAGGATAATGGATTCTGATTTGCCATAGTCAGATGACCTCTTGATAATTGTTTTTAATTTAAGTACTTTCTTGATTCCTGTTGTTGTTCTGGGTTTGTACCCTCATGGTTGACGCACTTATTGTGAGTCGCTTTGGATAAACGCAACAACTAAATGTAATGTGACCCTCAGCAAGAACTTAAATTGTGTTTCTGTAAAGTAACTAGAGACAGAGATGGTGGTCTGACCTTCATGATTCAATATTTGATCGTTTTTGTGTGTTCCATCTCCTCCACAGAACATGTCCGTCAACGCTACCCATGGACCTCCGTCCATCTCCTCATCCAACTCAACCATCTCTATTTTCTACTTCACATGTCAAAACTCTTTAGCGAGCATGATCCTTATAACAATTTACACCGTCATCTTAATCCTACTCCTCGTTCCTCTCTGCATCCTCGTCCTCTACATCGGTTTCCAAAGATGGAGGCATCAGCGTTCTGTACCTACAGGGCAGACAACCAGTCACAGCGACGTCCTCACTTATCACACGATCGCTATCGAGATTAGTGCGGTTTTGGGATCAGTCTTCTACATTTTGGGTGTCTACAAACGCACGGAGACGGTGCTGATGATAGGGGTGTTGTTATTTTGCATCGTTTTCCCTGGACATACTCTGCTGCACAGTCTGACCTGTGTGGAGCCCTACCTGGCCGTTGTCCACCCGATCACCTACCATCGCCTGAGACAGTCAATAGGGGGGAGAATCAGAAACATCACCCTCGGCTGTGTTTGGTTGCTGTGCTTCGGGTGGATCGGGGTAACAATCAAGTACATGCCTGAGTTTCCTGCCCTCCCTTTTCTTTGCTTGATGGGCATCTCAATAACTGTTGTGTTGTTCTTCTTCTTCTCTGTTCTCAAAGTCCTGACTCGCCCAGGGCCGGGGGGCGGGCCCAGGGAGAGGGTTGACCAATCAAAGCAAAGAGCTTTACACATCATCACAGGGATAGTGGGAGTGCTGCTGTTGAGGTTTGTTGCGCTTCTGCTTTCCACTGGCTTGTATAATATGAAGTCAATCGATCCGTTTTTTGAATGTATCTTGTTAGATTGTGGATTGATTATGGCTGTGCCCAGCAGTCTGGTTCAGCCGCTGCTGTTTCTGCACAGAGCAGGAAAGTTAGCATGTTGTAGGCAGAACACGGAATCTGGCTGAGGGGTCACGTGACTGAGGAATGTCCAGTTATTTTCCCAGAAGTGAGCTGACATTGACGTTGGTTGCAACTCGCCAATGCACCAAATAATCAGGAGGAGAAGAAGAAGAAAAAGAAGAAGAAGAAGAAGAAGAAGAAGAAGAAGAAGAAGAAGAAGACGACGAAGAAGAAGAAAAAGAAGAAGAAGAAGAAGAAGCCCTCAGACTACTTGTTAGGCAGCTGGTATTGATCTTTGCATTGTTACTGATGAAAAATACAACATACTACAATATACAATTTTTATGCTGTTAAATAATGTTCATTGTTCATATTCAGGGTTATTTGAGGGTTTTATATGTTAACATTTATTTTGCTATGTGGTCGCAACAATTTATGTGTTTAAATGTATCAAAATATAATAGAATGTATTTTTCATTAAGAGTCAGTTATTTTTTGTGCCGATGTAATGTTGTCAACTCTGATAGCTCAGTTTCTTTATATCTTTATGTTTAAAGCAATAAAATACAATACAATTCTCCTCTATGTGTCATTAATAACTGATTTATACATCATCACATTATATTAGCTAAATAATAAATATTTGTGTTTGTCAAACTATATATACTGTTTTGTTGACATACATACACACACATATATATATATACATTATGTAATATATGTAGTCTATACAGTAACTGTGTTTAAATCAAAGACTCTTGTACTTTTTTACACAACATATAAAGTCATTCTTTGTGTGATCATGACTACAACACAAGATATTGTATAAAACTAATATCTTATTTAGTAGAAATTGGTTTCAATGAATGAGAAGCTGATTTCAGAGTCTTTATTGACGGCTTTTAGACAAAAAAACACACCAAATAACACAAATTACAGATGTTTAACATGCTGGTGAATGTTATTTCTGTACACATACTATACATATGTATGTATATCCCTACGTCAATATTATACGTGTAAATGTCAATTAAATATATGTTGTTAACATATTTATAGTCATAATCATCAACACAACAACATTTAAGAGCCGTGTTACTCTATAAATTCATATCTTCATGTATCCAGGGGAACATAATATAATCATAACATATATCTTGATGTCATACAGACAATGTTTGCATTTCAGAAACCTTACTATGAAACTAATAAAGGAAATATTTCCGTATGAACGGCAGGAGTGACGACAACAGCAAATAATAACGTATCCACCACCAGAAAGAATAAAGGACCAGAACCAGATCAGTTGAAACGTATTCGTTACCCAAACCTTCCCACAACCACTTCAAATAACATATAAGAGGGAAACCTCCAATCAACACGTCCAATGATCTTATTAATATCCAATCAGCTGCCCAGAACAAACCAACTGTAGACCATTACAAAAACCTGGCACACAGCCGAGAACCACCTGGCAGCACACCAACTAAAACCTGGCACCGTAGGAAACACACTTTCCAAGATTTAGAGCTTGACAGTTGAGACGGCTGTTGATTAGCTATGGATGCTATAACTGTAGTTAAAAGTTGGTAGTTCAATTCTGCTGCCCTCCTTCTGAGTTTATGTTTGAAAACTACTTTGGTTATGTGTTCTTTTTTATGCCACATTTTATCCGAAATATGACTTCTGCTTTCTGGCCAAATTTTGATACAGTTGGACAATCAATATTTTTCTTTTTTTTATTTACTCACGGTTATAACGGCACCAGTACAGTTTTCCTGACCTGTGCAGATACAGCACAGGTAATATCAAGGTGCTGGGCAGATTAAACCATAATGCAGAAAGCTGCAGCACACAGCATACACTTTTGTTTTGCTGGAACAAGTCGGACAGAACTGTGCAAACAAGGAACCCTACGAACCAAAACCCCAGCACTGCCATGATGGCTGTGAGGGTGGAGAACGCCCTTTGCTTTGATTGGTCAACTCGCCCCTTGGCCCCGCCTCTGTCACCAGGTCCCGGCCGAACCAAAACACAGAGGACGGACACGCTGCAGAAAGAGGTGACTGTTAAAAGGAAAGCTAAATAGAAATATAGTGGGATCATGACTGTAGAGAGATCAGGATCTATTGCAGTGCTCCATGTGAAGCCCAGCAGCCACACACAACCAATGCTGATGTTTCTGATCCTGACCCCGCGCCCACTCCTCAGCCCCAGGTAGGTCATGGGGTGAACTGCAGCCAGGTAGCGATCCACGCAGGTGACGAGGTGAAAGAAACCCCCTCCATAAAATACAGTGGAAGTGACCATGGACCCCACAGCTGACATGTAAAAGCGGCCAGAAATGAGGAGGGCTAGCCCCACAGGCCACAGCAGCTCCATGGCCGCAAAGTGGAAGGTGAAGACGTTGGCATGACTCATCATTTTGAAGGAGCGCTGCTGCCGCCATCGCTGGTGACCCAGGTACAGGACGAAGATGGAGAGAGGAAGAGTAAGGACGGTTCTGATTAGGCTGAACACGAGGCCCGCTGTGTCACAAGCTGTAGAGTTGTTGTCCAGGAGGTACGCTGGAGGAGGTGAGTAGATAGAGGGAGCGGAGGAGTTGGTGGACTCATTTACCATCTGCAGTGAAGAAGAAGATGTAGAAGAGATGGCGTCAGACCATGAAACAAAACCAGTGACGTGATATTAACTTATAATAACCTGGTTGCATAAGTGTTGCCAGCCTTAACCTAATACTTTGTTGAAGCACCTTTGGATTATATTACAGCACTCAGTCTTTTGGGGTAGGAATCTTTTAGCATGACACATCTTGACTTGGCAATATTTGCCCACTCTTCTTTGGAAATGCCACCCTATCCCATAGCCCAAACATACGAATAATACGGAAGATTGTTGTCACATGTACTACAAGCCAGTCCTTGCCAGAAATTCATGCAGCTGCTTTAATGTTGCTGTTGGCCTCTTGGACGCCTCCCTGACCAGTTTTCATCTTGTCTTTTCATCAATTTTGGAGGGATGACCAGTTCTTGGTGATGTCACTGTTGTGCCATATTTCCTCCACTTGATGATGGCTTTCTTCTCTGTGTTCCATGGTATATCGAATGCCTTGGAAATTCTTTTGTACCCTTCTCCTGACTTATACCTTTCAACACTGAGATCCCTCTGATGCTTAGGAAGCTCTCTGCGGACTCTAAACTTTATTTAGGATTAGTCAGAGTCACTGTAAACGATGGCAGGTGTGTACTGACTACTATTTAACATAAGTTTGAATGTGAATGGTTAATTTTGAACACAGCCAAATCCCCAGTTATAAGAGGGTGTGCACACATATGCAACCACATTATTTTAGTTTTTTATTTTAATTTTCCCCCCTAAAAGATTTCAGTTTCTTTTTTCAATTGAATTGTTCACGTTAAAAGTCACATTAGAGGTGGAAAAAGTACGGAAACGATTCATCTTTGTCACATTTGTTTACGTCACAAAAACCTTGTGTGTAGACTTTTTATATCCACTGTATATGCACGTGGTAAATATTACAGTTCTTAATGAACATCTGTCGAGATCGCTAAAGAACAAAATATCTAACCCATGGTATCACATCCAGATCATTTATCATCTGGGGACCATGAATTCTGACACAGTAATGGAGGAGCCGCTCAAAGAACCTGTCGTCCCCCAACAGGGCTCAAAGAAATCCTGACATCTCGAAGTTGGCGATGAGCGACCACTTACCTTGTGTCTGTCGTCGTCCTGCGTCTCTGAACTCGCTCGATGCTCCTCACTGATATAATGATCCTGAGTGATGCGTGTGGTCAAAGTGTCAGAATGATGGATGGAGGATGTTTTGCATGTTTCAAAACAAATGCATGATAAATTGAGCCGTCAATCCCAGCAGGCAAATATCCTCCAAATATCACTGACCAACGGGTCGCTTAAGGACACCTCAACTATATTGCATCATCGCTAACTGAAAAATAAATAAAAATTTTCGAGACATCGGACAACAGCTGAAATCCCAAATCACACGACCAGTCGAGTAGATTGTCTCCTCTGCCATCGATTGCCTATTTACAGAAAACACAAGTGTTGGGAAAGTGTTTCTGTTAAACCACAGGCTCCTTTTCAGAATACATGTAGTCAAAGCCTGGAAAACAAGCATGGTCTTTGTTCTTGAGAAAGCCAAGCAACTCAGTCTCCCAGGATTCCCAGAGGTGTGAAAAAGCCACCAGGGTCAACTCCAATTGGTCACTCTGGCCCATAACCTGTGAGGTCACCGGGCCAATATAAGGGGACTTCTGCCCCTCCTCGCTCTCTTTCCATCAACCTTCCAGCGGGGAGGCAGCCAGCTTCTCCTCCTACATCGGCAGGAGGAGAAACCTGATTTCTCCAGCTCAACCCTTCTCTTTTGGACGCACAGAGCAAAGCTCCAAGATACACTTGCTTCCACCATGAAATGACTGTGCTAGTAAGAGTGCACGTGTCCCGCTCAGAGTGAGTGCACTGAAAAACAATAAATCTTGGCCACTGAAGTCACAGGTTAGATTTCATTCAGTGACCATTTGTGGTTGTGTAACATGCAAACAACTCCCAGTTCTGCTTGATTACCATCTGCTCCACGCACACCTGCTTTAAAAGTGGCTCTGACACAACATCCATCTGAAGCAGTCGGGGGGGAAGCAGGACAGGGACACGATTCCATCTGTTCTGAAGAAAGAGAAAATACCACTGAAGAGGTTTGACTCAGATCCATTTATATTTATCTGTAGTATTCTAAATACTTACACTTACATCGCTATGGCAATTGATATAAATAACAAATAGACATTTTTCTGAACTTGTGTTTAGTATCTAGTTATAACACTGTTTATCTTGTTGTAATGCAGGATAATGGATTCTGATTTGCCATAGTCAGATGACCTCTTGATAATTGTTTTTAATTTAAGTACTTTCTTGATTCCTGTTGTTGTTCTGGGTTTGTACCCTCATGGTTGACGCACTTATTGTGAGTCGCTTTGGATAAACGCAACAACTAAATGTAATGTGACCCTCAGCAAGAACTTAAATTGTGTTTCTGTAAAGTAACTAGAGACAGAGATGGTGGTCTGACCTTCATGATTCAATATTTGATCGTTTTTGTGTGTTCCATCTCCTCCACAGAACATGTCCATCAACGCTACCCATGGACCTCCGTCCATCTCCTCATCCAACTCAACCATCTATATTTTCTACTTCACATGTCAAAACTCAGCGAGCATGATCCTTATAACAATTTACACCGTCATCTTAATCCTACTCCTCGTTCCTCTCTGCATCCTCGTCCTCTACATCGGTTTCCAAAGATGGAGGCATCAGCGTTCTGTACCTACAGGGCAGACAACCAGTCACAGCGACGTCCTCACTTATCACACGATCGCTATCGAGATTATTGCGGTTTTGGGATCAGTCTTCTTCGTTTTGGGCGTCTACAGCCGCACAGAGGCGTTGATGATGATAGGGGTGTTGTTATTTTGCATCGTTTTCCCTGGACATACTCTGCTGCACAGTCTAACCTGTGTGGAGCCCTACCTGGCCGTTGTCCACCCGATCACCTACCATCGCCTGAGACAGTCAATAGGGGGGAGAATCAGAAACATCGCCCTCGGCTGTGTTTGGTTGCTGTGCTTCGGGTGGATCGGGGTAACAATCAAGTACATGCCTGAGTTTCCTGCCCTCCCTTTTCTTTGCTTGATGGGCATCTCAATAACTGTTGTGTTGTTCTTCTTCTTCTCTGTTCTCAAAGTCCTGACTCGCCCAGGGCCGGGGGGCGGGCCCAGGGAGAGGGTTGACCAATCAAAGCAAAGAGCTTTACACATCATCACAGCGATAGTGGGAGTGCTGCTGTTGAGGTTTGTTGCGCTTCTGCTTTCCACTGGCTTGTATAATATGAAGTTAATCGATCCGTATTTTGAATGTATCTTGATAGATTGTGGATTGATTGTGGCTGTGCCCAGCAGTCTGGTTCAGCCGCTGCTGTTTCTGCACAGAGCAGGAAAGTTAGCATGTTTTAGGCAGAACACGGAATCTGGCTGAGGGGGTCACGTGACTGAGGAATGTCCAGTTATTTTCCCAGAAGACAGCTGACATTGACGTTGGTTGCAACACGCCAATGCACCAAATAATCAGGAGGAGAAGAAGAAATAGAAGAAGAAGAAGAAGAAGAAGCCCTCAGACTACTTGTTAGGCAGCTGGTATTGATCTTTGCATTGTTACTGTGGAAAAATACAACATACTACAATATACAATTTTTATGCTGTTAAATAATGTTCATTGTTCATATTCAGAGTTATTTGAGGTGTTATATATTAATATTTATTTTGCTTGAGGTTGCAACAATTTATGTGTTTAAATGTATCAAAATTTAATAGAATGTATTTTTCATTAAGAGTCAGTTATTTTTTGTGCCGATGTAATGTTGTCAACTCTGATAGCTCAGTTTCTTTATATCTTTATGTTTAAAGCAATAAAATACTATACAATTCTCCTCTATGTGTCATTAATAACTGATTTATACATCATCACATTATATTAGCTAAATAATAAATATTTGTGTTTGTCAAACTATATATACTGTTTTGTTGACATACATACACACACATATATATATATATACATTATGTAATATATGTAGTCTATACAGTAACTGTGTTTAAATCAAAGACTCTTGCACTTTTTTACACAACATATAAAGTCATTCTTTGTGTGATCATGAATACAACACAAGATATTGTATAAAACTAATATCTTATTTAGTAGAAATTGGTTTCAATGAATGAGAAGCTGATTTCAGAGTCTTTATTGACGGCTTTTAGACAAAAAAACACACCAAATAACACAAATTACAGATGTTTAACATGCTGGTGAATGTTATTTCTGTACATATAATGTACATATGTATGTATATCACTACGTCAATATTATACGTGTAAATGTCAATTAAATATATGTTGTTAACATATTTATAGTCATAATCATCAACACAACAACATTTAAGAGCCGTGTTACTCTATAAATTCATATCTTCATGTATCCAGGGGAACATAATATAATCATAACATATATCTTGATGTCATACAGACAATGTTTGCATTTCAGAAACCTTACTATGAAACTAATAAAGGAAATATTTCCGTATGAACTGCAGGAGTGACGACAACAGCAAATAATAACATATCCACCACCAGAAAGAATAAAGGACCAGAACCAGATCAGTTGAAATGTGATCGTTACCCAAACCTTCCAACAACCACTTCAAATAACATATAAGAGGGAAACCTCCAATCAACACGTCCAACGATCTTATCAACATCCAATCAGCTGCCCGGAACAAACCAACTATCAACCATTACAAAAACCTGGCACACACCCGAGAACCACCCGGCAGCACACAATTTACTCACGATTATACCGGCACCAGTACAGTTTTCCTGACCTGTGCAGATACAGCATAGGTAATATCAAGGTGCTGGGCAGATTAAACCATAATCCAGAAAGCCGCAGCAAACAGCTGACATTCCTGTTTTGCAGGGAAAATTCGGACAGAACTGAGCAAACAAGGAACCCTACGAACCAAAACCCCAGCACTGCCATGATGGCTGTGAGGGTGGAGAACGCCCTTTGCTTTGATTGGTCAACTCGCGCCGGATCCCCGCCTCTGTCACCAGGTCCCGGCTGAACCAAAACACAGAGGACGGACAGGCTGCAGAAAGAGATGACTGTTAAAAGGAAAGCTAGATAGAAATAAAGTGGGATCATGACTGTAGCGAGATCAGGATTTATTACAGTGCTCCATGTGAAGCCCAGCAGCCACACACAACCAATGCTGATGTTTCTGATCCTGACCCCGCGCCCACTCCTCAGCCCCAGGTAGGTCATGGGGTGAACTGCAGCCAGGTAGCGATCCACGCAGGTGACGAGGTGAAAGAAACCCCCTCCATAAAATACAGTGGAAGTGACCAGGGAACCCACAGCCGACATGATAGGGTCAGAAGTACATACGCCAGAAATGAGGAGGGCTAGCCCCACAGGCAACAACAGCTCCATGGCCGCAAAGTGGAAGGTGAAGACATTGGCGTGGCTCATCATTGTGAAGGAGTGCTGCTGCCGCCATCGCTGGTGACCCAGGTACAGGACGAAGATGGAGAGAGGAAGAGTAAGGACGGTTCTGGTGAGGCCGAACACGAGGCCCACTGTGATACAAGCTGTAGAGTTGTTGTCCAGGAGGTACGCTGGAGGAGGTGAGTAGATAGAGGGAGCGGAGGAGTTGGTGGACTCATTTACCATCTGCAGTGAAGAAGAAGATGTAGAAGAGATGGCGTCAGACCATGAAACAAAACCAGTGACGTGATATTAACTTATAATAACCTGGTTGCATAAGTGTTGCCAGCCTTAACCTAATACTTTGTTGAAGCACCTTTGGATTCTATTACAGCACTCAGTCTTTTGGGGTAGGAATCTTTTAGCATGACACATCTTGACTTGGCAATATTTGCCCACTCTTCTTTGCAAAGGGGCTCCAAATCTGTCAGAATGCTAGGGCATCTCTTGTGTACAGCCCTTTTCAGATCACCCCACAGGTCTTTTTGGAGACTTCATATACGTTTATGCAAATTTTAGCCGAGCTTGGAGGTTTTTCTTGGTAAGAATAGGCTTCTGTATGCCAGCCTATCCCATAGCCCAAACATACGAATAATACGGAAGATTGTTGTCACATGTACTACAAGCCAGTCCTTGTCAGAAATTCATGCAGCTGCTTTAATATTGCTGTTGGCCTCTTGGACGCCTCCCTGACCAGTTTTCATCTTGTCTTTTCATCAATTTTGGAGGGATGACCAGTTCTTGGTGATGTCACCTTTGTGCCATATTTCCTCCACTTGATGATGTCTATCTTCTCTGTGTTCCATGGTATATCGAATGCCTTGGAAATTCTTTTGTACCCTTCTCCTGACTTTCAACAATGAGATCCCTCTGATGCTTAGGAAGCTCTCTGCGGACTCTAAACTTTATTTAGGATTAGTCAGAGTCAGTGTACATGATGTTAGCTGTGTACTGACTACTATTAAACATGAGTTTGAATGTGAATGGTTAATTTTGAACACAGAGGTGGAAAAAGTACGGAAAGGATTAATCTTTATCTCATTTGTTTACGTCACAAAAAACTTTTGTGTAGACTTTTTATATCCACTGTATATGCATGTGGTAAATATTACAGTTCTTAATGAACATCTGTCGAGATCGCTATAGAACAAAATATCTAACCCATGGAATCACAAACATCCAGATCATTTATCCTCTGGGGACCATGAATGTTGACACAGTAATGGAGGAGCCACTCAAAGAACCTGTCGTCCCCCAACAGGGCTCAAAGAAATCCTGACATCTCGAAGTTGGCGATGAGCGACCACTTACCTTGTGTCTGTCGTCGTCCTGCGTCTCTGAACTCGCTCGATGCTCCTCACTGATATAATGATCCTGAGTGATGCGTGTGGTCAAAGTGTCAGAGTGATGGATGGAGGATGTTTTGCATGTTTCAAAACAAATAGATGATAAATTGAGCCGTCAATCCCAGCAGGCAAATTTCCTCCAAATATCACTGACCCACGGGTCGCTTAAGGACACCTCAACTATATTGCATCATCGCTAACTGAAAAATAAATAAAGATTATCGAGACATCGGACAACAGCTGAAACCACAGGCTCCTTTTCAGGCTACATGTAGTCAAATCCTGGAAAACAAGCATGGTCTTTGTTCTTGAGAAAGCCAAGCAACTCAGTCTCCCAGTATGCCCAGAGGTGTGAAAAAGCCACCAGGGTCAACTCCAATTGGTCACTCTGGCCCATAACCTGTGAGGTCACCAGGCCAAAATAAGGGGACTTCTGCCCCTCCTCGCTCTCTTTCCATCAACCTTCCGGCGGGGAGGCAGCCAGCTTCTCCTCCTACATCGGCAGGAGGAGAAACCTGATTTCTCCAGCTCAACCCTTCTCTTCACATCCAACGAGAGGAACTCAGAGTTGCAGCTTCCAGCTCATCTTCTCAAGGAAACCGCCTCTCGCCCTTCAAGCTCTACAAACTCCTCATAGCGACTCGATGTCCTGCAGGAGAACTTCCACCTGCAACTGAACTGCACAGCTCAACAGGAACGTGTCGGTGTGTTTGTTTATCCTAAATATGAGAAGATAAGCCGAACTCGGTTTGTTCAATCAAGTATTTATTTAGATGCAATGAAAGTTTAACATTACATAGCTATGGACAATTATCACAACCCAAGCTAAATCAGTTAGCAATAGGAAGTCAATAATGACCCCAAACAGAAAGCGTTTGATACAATTATAACAGTAGGTTTAATGTGATTGGTTTAAAATATTGGAGGAGAGTCACCGCAAATCAATTTGGTTCTCCCTTATTGGTCCACAGCTGTAGTCCCACGCCTCTTGTCACGGAATCCAGGAAGTGACAAGACGCCGTCCTCCGTCATGCTCCTACTCTACGCTGCCAGGTGCTAGACAACTCCCCCTCTCCGGATGGTTCGATGTTGTTTCATAAGCCAGCCTTGAGTAGAGAATGTTGTGTTTCTGTGCCCTCTGCTGTATCGACTGTAACATAACAAAGTCACTCTGAACCTGGGACATCTGCTCGAAACTCTACATGTAAAAGTTAGAAATGAGATCAGGTTTAAAGTACAGTATATTGAATGTCACAAATTCACAGTCTTCAAAACAGGCAGCAGCTCTTAGCAGACCTTTTATCAAGACGGGTGTGAGACTAAACACCCATGTGACACCCACATCCTAATGTCAAGATTAAACACTATGAAAAACAGGTTATTATTAAATCATTTGTGTGAAGGCCTTATATCCCGCCCAATCGGTTCCTGCCCCCACCCTCCTTTCATTTGTTTAGAGTTCTGTTTCCATACTCCTCTTCACTCACAGACCCCAGAGAAGCTAAGGTTTTGAAATCCCAACAACCGCGACGCCAAACCTCACGACCAGCCCGGAGATGTCACAGAACTGCAAACAGAACAACAACTTCTTTCTCCCTTTTCCTCGGACTGGTAACATAATCTGGACTTAATAATGATACTAGACTAAGCAAGGCTGTTTATTTGAGTCTGTGTGTGTTTATAAGTTTGATATATGCTGTGATATTGTAGTTATAAGTCAAATGAAAGTTAATGCTAGTTAGGCTTGCCACAGGTGTTCTCTCTGACTCTCTCATTATCTGATTAACATCAACACAGACACACGCATATCACTTCACCTACTTATCTCCTCCCCCATTGCAATAGAAAGGGGGGGGGGGCTGATAACTTTAGTGGGCCAAACCACCATTTTGAAAGCATGCTGAAGCAGGTGTGAACTTTGGTCAGCCATTTTGGGAAGCACCCTAATTTACATACACACACACACACTCACATCTTGGTTTAATTAGTACGTTGGTTAGTAATTTGTGTTTTTATACTTTATTATGTTCATATTAAATGTTTTCTTTCACAAATGTTCTTTCATTAACGTTGCATAATTTAATTTTGCCAACCGCTACACTGTCAAGAACTCCATAACCTTCAATGTTCATGATATAATCTTTAATAGTAAATATTGAGATTTCTAATTGAACTAGATCTAAATGAGACTGATCTTAATCAATAAATTTGCTATCTTTTCCCTTCCTTGAAGGATGGTGCCCCGAGAAAACTTTATCCTATTAAGTTATGATTTTAAATTAATATTTTAAATATTAATGTTTTATATTTATTTTGATAACCAAATTTATAGTTAAAAAGTTGCTAGTTCAATTCTGCTGCCCTCCTTCTAATTTTATGTTTGAAAGCTACTTTTGTTATGTGATCTTTATTTTTTTTACACATTTTATACAACCATGACTTCTGCTTTTTTGCCAAATTTTCACGCCATTGGACAATGAATATTTTTCCTTTTCTTTTTTGTTTACTCACGGTTATAACGGCACCAGTACAGTTTTCCTGACCTGTGCAGATACAGCACAGGTAATATCAAGGTGCTGGGCAGATTAAACCATAATCCAGAAAGCCGCAGCACACAGTTGACACTTTCGCTTCGCTGGGGCAAGTTGGACAGAACTGAGGTAACAAGGAACCCTACGAACCAAAACCCCAGCACTGCCATGATGGCTGTGAGGGTGGAGAACGCCCTTTTTTTTGATTGGTCAACTCGCCCCTTGTCCCCGCCTCTGTCGCCAGGTCCCGGGCGAACCAAAACACAGAGGACGGACAGGGTGCAGAAAGAGGTGACTGTTAGAAGGAAAGCTAAATAGAAATAAAGTGGGATCTCGATCATAGTGAGATCTGGATTTAATGCAGTGCTCCATGAGAAGCCCAGCAGCCACACACAACCAATGCTGATGTTTCTGATCCTGACCCCGCGCCCACTCCTCAGCCCCAGGTAGGTCATGGGGTGAACTGCAGCCAGGTAGCGATCCACGCAGGTGACGACATGAAAGAAACCCCCTCCATAAAATACAGTGAGAAGCAGCATGGACCCCACAGCCAACATGTTACGGTCATGGGTACATACGCCAGAAATGAGGAGGGCTAGCCCCACAGGCCACAGCAGCTCCATGGCCGCAAAGTGGAAGGTGAAGACGTTGGCGTGGCTCATCATTGTGAAGGAGCGCTGCTGCCGCCATCGCTGGTGACCCAGGTACAGGACGAAGATGGAGAGAGGAAGAGTAAGGACGGTTCTGGTGAGGCTTAACACGAGGGCCACTGTGATACAAGCTGTAGAGTCTGGGGGGTCAAGGAGGTACGCTGGAGGAGGTGAGATGGAGGGAGAGGAGGAGTTGGTGGACCTATTTAACATCTGCAGTGAAGAAGAAGAAGAAGATGAAGAATAGATGGCGTCAGACCATGAAAGAAAAAAAACAGTGACGTGATGTCTTGAATTTATCTTCATACAGACGATCACTGACTTTGTAAACTGTACATTTAGTTCTGCAGGTACATGCACTGGGTCAATATTACAGTTCTTAATGAACATCTGTCGAGATCTCTAAAGAACAAAATATATTCACCCATGGAATCACAAACATCAAGTTCACCTATCCTCTGGGGACCATGAATTCTGACACAGTAATGGAGGAGCCACTCAAAGAACCTGTCGTCCCCCAACAGGGCTCAAAGAAATCCTGACATCTCGAAGTTAGCGATGAGCGACCACTTACCTTGTGTCTGTCGTCGTCCTGCGTCTCTGAACTCGCTCGATGCTCCTCACTGATATAATGTTCCTGAGTGATGCGTGTGGTCAAAGTGTCAGAGTGATGGATGGAGGATGTTTTGCATGTTTCAAAACAAATAGATGATAAATTGATCCGTCAATCCCAGCAGGCAAATATCCTCCAAATATCACTGACCCACGGGTCGCTTAAGGACACCTCAACTATATTGCATCATCGCTAACTGAAAAATAAATAAAGATTATCGAGACATCGGGCAGCAGCTGAAATCCCAAATCACACGACCAGTGGGTTGCGTAGTTACTGATAGGGGAGAGCGGGGTAATGTGAGACATTATTTACATTTGCTCCCCCCTAGGCGAGCTAAAATGATATGTCAGTTAAATTTACACATTTTCCATTAATTCAGGATGTTTTCTAGAAATGGAAAATGATCAGAATGTCTTCAGGCAAAGGGCAGTGAAAATATGATGGTTTTAAAAAAGGTGGTCTTGTGTCTCACTTCACCCCGGCTACAGGATAAAGTGGTCCACTTACTTTTTCCACTTTAAAACTAGCATAACAACACATGTTGTAATAGTTAAAATCCCGACAGCTAGATTGACAACATCTAATATCGGACTAGTAACAGAATCATGGGGGTTGGTCAATTAAGCTCATTTATGATTATAATTATTCATGTGATCTCTTGCACACCCTAGCTTACCTGCACATTGTTTCTCTGTCCAATTGGCAGGGACAGGGATTTGTTTTTCTCTGCGTATTCAAATGCCAGTTCACGGTAACTGGAGCAAGGCCATGGAACTGGTCAGCTAGTGGTTTCAAGTGTTTGGCTCCTCCTCCATCTCATCTGTGAATGTTCTCTTTACCTCAGCTACTGCACCCCAGGCCACTGATGTTACTTCCCCTTTCTCTTTTTTCTTTATGAATCTTTTGATGGTTGTCTTGTCAATATTTCTTTCCCTTCCAGCTTTTCTTAAGGACTTCTCTCCCTGCATGACCTCAGTGGCTGCACGCTCCATCTCTGTGGGGGGTGTTTGGCCCCAGGTTGTCTTCCTGGTGTATGTTTGTTGGCATGATGGCTTTTCTACAATGTTTATGCCATTAAAAATATTGAAAACATATATAATGTAATATAACACTAGAATATGTTTAAGACTAAACTTAACTTGTGCTTCATGGAGCCACCGTTTTACAAAAAACAACATCTCTTAGCAATTCAGGCTAATCTTCAGCTAGCATCAATCACATGGTTTTATATGTTGGAAGTTCACCAACATGTATGATACAAGTTGTTCTACCTGAATCAATTTGTTTTGATACAACAGTTGATTAAGTTCAAAGCAAGAAAATTTACTTTTACATGCAAAAAACACATTTTGTGAAAAATCACACTTTCAACAGCACCAACTGGGAGGGGCTTGAAAACATGGTCACATGACCACAAATGTGTTCCGTTGCCTAGATACAGGGGGTGTCTCGTATTACCCGATGTCTCACATTACCCCGCTCCCCCCCACATACAGTCATCAAATCACTAATTTAAACTGAACACAACATAAGCACTACCTCAAAGGACAGGAACCATCTTTAACAAACAGTTATTTAACGTCTACTTTTAATTTGTTTGTCCATGTCCCACCTGCTAACATGGAGGAGGTGGGGTTTATGAGCTATCCTGCAGCCAGCCACCAGAGGGAGATCGACCAACGTGAAAACACTTGGTTCTCCCCATCAGGACTTTCTACCACATGGTCACCGACACGTTTCACATCCAACAGGATAAAGAACGAGTGAGAATCTGAAGCTTTTATTTGAGACATGCAGCGAACAACCTGTTTTCATTTCATCATCATGAGTTCAAACCAACACAGGGTTTGTTTGTTCTACGTCACACTTTCGGCCACTAGGTGGCTCTTCATGTGTGTTTTCAGACAGTGGCTCTGAGTGAACGCCTTGTCGCAGAGCGTGCACTTGTAGGGTCGCTCCCCGTTGTGCGTCCTCATGTGAACCGTCAGGTGTGTTTTGCGAGCGCAGCCTTTCCCACAGATGCCGCAGACGTGCGCTTTGACGCCCGAGTGCACCGTCATGTGGTTGTCCAGGTTGGTCTTGCGTTTGAAGGCCCAGCCGCAGTCCGGGCAGCGGTACGGCGTTTCGCCCGTGTGGACCCGCACGTGGACGGTGAGCGATCCCTTGGTGCTGAACCTCCTGCCGCACTCGCCGCAGTTGTACGGCTTGTCGTCGGTGTGCGTCCTCATGTGGTTCTCCAGCTGCAGGCTCGTCAGAAACATCTTGCAGCAGACGTCGCAGAGGTACGACCGCTCTCTGTCCGTGTGGATCTTCTCGTGTTGCCGCAGCGTCCCGATGAGTTTGAAGCTCCGGCCACAGACCTGGCAGCCGTGAGGCCGTTCTGCGGAGTGCGTCATCTTGTGGCGAGACAACGATCTGTAGTTGCTGAGGGATTTGCCGCAGACGCCGCAGAGGTGCGTCTTCTTGCTGGCGTGAGTGCGGCGGTGCGCTTTCAGCTGCTCCTTCAGTTTGAACACTTTGTGGCAGGTGAAGCATTTGTGGAGCTTCTCCTCCTTGTGGCGCTCCTGATGATTCTCCAGAGTCACCTTCAACGCAAAAGCGGCGTCACACACGTCACACCTGTGCGGCGTCTCCCCCGAGTGGGCCGCCACGTGCTCGTCCAGGCCGAGCTCGCTCAGGAAAGATTCTCCACAGACGTGACAGGCGTGGGTTTTGTGGAGACTTTGCAGATGATGCTTCAGCGCCTCGTCGCTCTCTGAACGCTCGCCACACACGCCGCACACACTTCCTGGATCGTCCACGTGACTCCAGGCGTGTTTCACGAAGGAAGCGTCTGATTGGTGCAGAGCTCCGCAGACGTGACATGAGAGGGAGGAGGTTTCAGTCTCGACGGCAGAACTATCGATCTCGTGTTTCTTTGTCGTCTGCGTTTCGCCGTCACTGTCCTTCAGCACCTCGTCGCCCTCTACTGGTTTCCAGTCGTCATCGCTGTCGTTCACCTTCTCGCCCTCTTCTTCCATTTCACCATCATCGCTGTCGTCCTCATCAGCGTCTCGTTCACTCTCAGCTGCAGAGCGGCACACAGCGTCCTGACCTTCATCATCATCATCATCCTCCTCCTCGTCCTCGTCCTCTGTTCGAAGGTCTTGCCGTTGTGCCGTCGAGCCGCCGGACACAACTTCCTCCTCCTGCACGCGACCGCTGAGAGAAACCAGAAACAAATGAATATGACGGTTTACGTGTGAAGCATTTAAAGTCTGTCAGTCATAACCTTGTGTGGCCAGAAGGGGGCGGACACTCTGTATGATCATTGGTTCCTGCAGCTTCAGTCACATACGCACACACCTTGTCTGTGGTCCCACGTCATCACACATCAACGCGGTGGCGGGGGGTGAGGGGTCTCTCGTCCGTAGTGGTTGAATTTCTTCCTCGCTCGCCTCAGGTTCTGTTCGCGCCTGTACAAAAAACAAAGTCAGATTTCCCCTTGTAGCTGGAGAAGGGTGCACGTGCAGCTCTGTCGTTGAAAGACAAACAACCTTGGGTCTGATGAAAAGCGTTGTCGTTCCTCGTCCAACACGGCTGATGTTTCTCTGGAGCTCCTCCGGCGTCACCGCGCTCAGCTTCAGGCGTCGTAACTTACGTCCCCTGTCGGGCGTTAGGATGTCCAGAGGTCGGTCGCTGGTCGCCAGCTGAGGGAAGCTGCGCCTCAGCAGGTCCAGGAAGCTCGACTGCTCCAGACCACGAGGACACTTCAGCTTCAGCATCGGACATTTCTTCAGAACTGAAGATGGAAACACAAGCATGAAAACATTTCTACTAAACTTTACTTTTTATTTCAAATTTAAATATTCTATTAAATTTACTGTTTTTTGAAAGAACATCAGTCTGCGGGTCGTCCAGGAGGCGGATCCTCAGGTGCACGTGGTTCTGGGGTTCACTGGTCTGAGGTCTGGAGGAGAAACACCAGAGAGACGAAGAAGATGTTTGATCAAACTGATGTTCAACATTTTCTCAACAATAAATCAATTGATTACAGCTGAAATAATCACATTTTAAAGGAATAAAAAAACAATAATTATTGTTTAAACCTTGATGGAGTTTGTTTCTTCAGATTTTCCAGCTTCTCTTCATCAGCCTCCTCTTCGTCCGCCTGGCTGAGGATCCTGCGTCGCTTCACACCTGAGAACCAAACACACACACATCACTTATTTCATCATATTTGTATAACAGGAACATTTATGGGGCCATTATTAGTGTGTAATCAGAGTTGTGAACGTGTATGTGGATCAGTAATATCTGTATTTAGAAAGTGTGTGTGTGTGTGTGTGTTTGTAAACAGATTTGAAAGTATATTTATGTCTGTACATGTGTAGACAAGTGTGTAAACGCACACATAAGATAAGATGAAACTGTATTGATCCCCGCACCAGGAGAGATAAACATGTAAACAGGTAAACAGGAGAACAACAATGGAGATTAATGGTTGAAACGTCTCTTGAAAAGGCTCTACCGCCACCTAGTGGTAACAGACGGTCTGAGACTGACATTGCCAATAGTCCTGCGATAATTCTGGCCCCAGAAAAAAGCCAAATCATGACTTCAGCCAATCGATGGTCGATTAGAATGAAGCAGAACTAAAGAGAAAGTCTGACTGATGATTTCTTGTCTGCTCTTTTTTGGATTTGCGTGTCTGAAGATTATTTGACAGACAAGTAAATATTAAAATGCAAGATATTTGAATGGAGTTCAACGTGCAGCTGTGCGTATGCCCCTGGTCTCCGGGGTTCCTGGCTGTGACCTCGGGGGAGAACCAGCGACTCACCGGCTCTTTGCAGCTTGACCCGCGGCTGCAGCAGCGCCTCCAGCTGCCTCCTCTGCCGCTCCACCTCCAGCCTGAAGCCCGCAGCCTCCTCCTCGTACCCGGACACGGTGCTCTCCACCGCCGCTAGGATCTCCCGGGACGCGGCGGCGAGTCGCTCGGTCACGAACTCTCCGAGGATCTGAGCTTTACGCGTTAGACTCAACTTGTCGTCTTCGTTTCTCATCTTCAGTGGAATCACCGCGGAGATATTTCACGTTAATTCTCTCATCGGCGCTTTGTTTACGAGCTTCACGTTTCCGGTTTAGTTCCGTTCGTAAAGGTTCTCCGGGTAGAAACAGAGACCCGCACCAGACTTTCTTACCCCCTCCATCTTTCAATGCATAATGAAATTAGTGTTGTATTATTGTATTATTATTCCCATTGTATTATTTTAAACAGTTATATCTATTTTATATCTACAGAAGATTCCTTATTTATTTCCATTATGAATTACACAATACATTTATAAATAATTGGCTTCAATAATAGTGAAAGAAAATGAGTAAATAAAAGCTCTATTTGTTATTTACATTGTGGTATTAATATTTCAAAAGTATCAATATGACGATGTAAAAGTACACCAAAAATTCTACATTTAGAATCACACTTAAGTAAAAGTTTATCAATATAAAAAGTTACAAATTTTATTACATTCATTATTGTAATAACAGATAACAACCACAGCATGCTGTTAAATAAACTTTTATCACAGAGACAGTTTATAGGCATCACACTTCATGTTCTGTATAGAATATAAATATGTACAGTTTGTCCTGAAGGTGGAGGAACAGAGAAAAGCTTTGTGTCATCAACTTAAATAAAAACACTTAAGGGGAAGTTGATGAGTTGTGCCTGCAGGTGGAGACGTGATGTTCTTTAACTTAACGTCAAGCATTATACTGTTTTAGAATTGTTATCGTTTTAGCTCAAATATTTGATGTTAGCTAATCGAGATTCTCGTTGAAGTCACGCGTCAATAAGGACAAAGACCTTCAACACTCCTCCCCCTCCACGTGTCTCCGCCCCTCCGGCTTCACTCTTTCTATTTTCACCGGCATGCTCGACTTCCTGGGCTTCTTCTTTGGAATGGAGTCACCTGACTCCCACTGCTGCTGCTGATTGGCTATCTCTTCTTGTTTTCCTTCGGTGCAACCATATGGCTTGTTGCAGTTTGACGTGGCGATGGGGGCATGGTCAGGGAGGGGTGCAGGTGCAGTGTGGTTAGTGTTGAGGCCGATCAGGTGCAGACAAGGTTCGGTTTTCTCCGCTGCCGGAGCAGACAGGAGGGACGCTGAGCCCACAGAGGAGGAACTGGGGGCTTGAACGTGGGTTGGAGGTTGAGGCGGCACCTGGAGGTGCAGGTTGGATCTACAGCTGGAGTCACTCCGGGTGAAGTTCTGGCTGTTGACCAGGGTTGGAGGGTGAGGAGAAGCCAGTGAAGAGTCAGAGGACATGTCCCGGCTGCTTTGGTGGAGGTTTGAGTGACAGCTCGACCCATTTCTAAAGTTGTGTACATGCATTAGTGTGTGTGTGTCGTCATCCGGATGCCAGAGTGTTTTGCTGATTTCTTTCTCCCTTGTGTGTGCTTCGGGCTGCGTGTTTCGCAGGATGTGTGCGTCTCTGCCAGAGCCGGTGTGTAGCCGTGGGTTTGGGTTGGCGCTGTGGCGGTTTCGGCTTCGCAGCGAGCTGAAGACCATGGTGCAGCCCTCCACCGTGCAGCAATGCTTGATCTTCAGGTGGACAGCGTTGTAGTGGATCTTCAGCGTTCCTGCACAAACAGAAGGAAAACGGTGTCCTGGTTACAACTGACCTGAAATCAGGCAGTAGCCATTTGTGAGATGGAATAAAATCGAACCAAATAATTCACGACAGTGGCAGATAAGATTCCTCTCAAGACTAAAAACCTCTGTGTAAAATGAGTTGTTGTTTACAATCTGTCAGAATGTACCCATTTAGAGAAACTGGGACAACACATCAGTTGAGACATGCGGTGGAATATCTCAAATTGAACATTGAGCCTGGGAAAAGGTTCTAAAAGGTTTGTGTCTGAGCTGTTCTGTTAGGAGGAGTTCAATTGGTGTGAACCTTGAGGAACCCCAAATAACCAGACCATCAAAGGAGCTTAATAATATAACAGACCTGGAATCGAACCCTATCCTGTTGGTTTTTTCAAGACACAAGACCAGTAGAGGGAACTCCATTCACGTTGAAATGAACCCTGTGGAACTCCAAGGATCCATCTCATTCCTACCTTTGTCATAGAAGCTTTTCCCACAAACGCCGCAACAGACCCTTCCTTTCCGACCTCCTGCCGAGGGAGGAGAAGGTAGGGAGCAAGGGGAAGATTGGAGAGGATGGAGGGAGGAAGACGAGGATGGCAGAGGAGGGAGGGAGGACGAAAAGGAGGAGGCAGGAATAGGACAGAGAAAAGAGGAGGAAAAGGATGGGAGAGGATGAAACAAGGAGGGAGAGGAGCCTTGCAATTTCTGGTAAGTCTTTGGAGGAGAGGAGGAGGAGGAGTAGGAGGAGGAGGAAATGGACGGATGGCGTGAGGAAGACATGGGTATAAATGAAGAGTTTGAAAAAGGGGAGGGTGAGGAGGTGTTCTCCTGTTTGGCCACGCCCACGTGGAGGCCAAGCTCTTCATCACTGGAGATGCGAGGGTTCTGTTGCCATATTGACTGGGCTGAGATCAGCTTGTCCGGGTCGACTTTGATTTTTAAAGCTTGTTCGGCTTTGGTTTGCTGCGCGACTGGACCGTTCTCTTGAGCTTCTCTTTCTCCGTCCTGCCTGTGTCTCTGGGACAGTTTGGTCTCACTGGGCTTCTGGAGACACTGTGTTTGCTTCGTGGGAGGAACAAGATCCTGGTTTGAAAAACAAGACAAGGAGAAAACAAGATGATGATGTTCAGCTTCGTGCAAAACCATCAGGGATCTGATCAGTCCTACTTTCCTTCTGCTGTACAGAAGTTCCAGCTGCAGAACAATGAAGCATAAGAAAGGTTTCTGCTCAACACTGTTCAAAATGTAATTTACTAACCTTGGTGGCAGGAAGCAAACACTGGAAGGCGGAGCTTGGAAAGTGAAAAGGCAGAAGCAAAGACAGTCCGCTCGGAGAGTTTTCAAAACGATGGATCGTGTCATTTCCGTCAGCAGCACCGCTTTTCTCAAAACGACAGACGCCGGCCACCAAATGAGAAGCGTCTCTCGAGTTCCTGAACTTCCCCTGCGCTCCTCTCTGACGCTCGATGAACGTGCTGATGTTTGACTGGCGGCTCTTTGGGGCGGGCCTGAGCTGTGGATCCGAGAGGCAGTTGACAGCTGCCAGGCACTGGAGCTTCATCAGCTCCACGATGGGGCGGGTCTCGCCAAAGTGAAGGAACTGGTTGAGGATGAGCAGCTCCTCCTCAGGAGTCACCATCATCCAGCGGTCCAGCACCTTCCCACCGGGGCTCTGGAGACGAGAGGATTCATTCACTCTCAGTCAGGTTGTCGATGGCAAAACTTTACTGCAAGTGTAAGATTAGATTAATGTGCAACACATTTACTGTAATTCAACCATAGACTGTAAATAAAGATGGCCGACATGACGGCTCCCAAAAAGTGAAGCCAAATCATCTCAATCACCCCCTGGTGGCTGACCGCAGTATACATCAGAAACCCACATTATCACCCTGATGTTCTTCAAGTTTTCTGATAAGTTTGGTTTTTATCAGTTATTTGATGATATAAAAAAGGGCTGAGACATCATGATTGACGGTTAAAACTGACTCAGGATTGGTCTAGAGTGTGAATGGGCGGGACCTTTAATACTGCAGTGTTTCTATCAGATATTTTGTCTTCTTCTGTACAATGAGACGTGGAGACGCGTCCTCACCTGCAGCATGTATCCTCGAACATAGTCTCCCAGGCTCCAGCCCAGTGCGTGCAGTATGTGGCCGACCTGAAGGAGGACATGATGTCATCTGTTACACATTGAATGTAATCTATTACTCCTCCACATTCACATCAGGTAACTGGGTGCACCTGCTCTGGGGTCAGGACGCTGTAGAGACGATCCAACAGAATCTTCAGACGGACTGGGACGGCCTGAGCTCCGTACAGGACCAGGGAGCTCAGGTCGAACACCAGCCCAGGAAGGGCCACCTCCACTGGGCCACAGCTGGAGGACGGCTGGGCATGGAGCTTCTCCAAGGCTGGAGAGGAGCAGAGCAACAAGAAGTTATACTGACATGATACTGACAATAGTTTCAGTACTTTAAAAGTATTAAAGGTATGAAAGGTATTTGGATATATATATTTATATATGTATATATTATGACACCTGTTTGTTCAAACGACTGACAGGAGTGTGTGTTTGCGTGTGTGTGTGTGTGTGTGTGTGTGTGTGTGTGTGTGTGTGTACATGCAGATGCTCTCCAGATGTTCTTTGTGATGTGATGACAGCGACACCTGACTTCATGTCACCGTGGTGACAGCACACGGCTGCAGTGTGTGTATGTGTGTACTTGTAGTACTTGTGTAGATGTGCAGACGTGTGTGTGTGTGTGTGTGTGTGTGTTACCGTGCACCACCCAGCCATGTCCACAGCGATCACATGACCTGAATTTGGAACTTCCAGGTTTGAAGCACAAGCAGCTGCAGCCAGATACTGAACATCTGATCGACTGATACACACAAACACACCATCACACACAATTTTAATATCATGGCTATACAATCAATAAATTATATATTTATGTTTTTGTAACATTTTGTTAAATATAATGATAAGACACACATACACACACATCGTACCTCTTCAGCATCTGGACTCATCCTCATGTTTCAGTCCTGCGGTCACAAGAGAAACATCTCAGTCTCCTGATTGGTCAAACAAAGACTCAAATCGGACAAATGCACATTTCCACAGAATATTCATGTTCAATTTATATGAATCTTTATAATAAAAGGTTTTCTTTCGTTTTTTTCAATTATTAAAATTAACAAAATTCCTTCCCTGAGGATGAAAACGCAGACATGAGTAATTTCATCAAATTAATATAATTATTTTATATTTATGTTCAGCTTGAATTATTATCTAAAGTGATATTCTTCTTACTCTTCTTATTGTTATCATTATTAATCTTAAATCACTTAACATTACTATGAAATGTTACTGTGTGGCTGTCGCATAGAAATCACTCCACTAATTATTTTAGTAAGTAGAACATTTAGATTTTCTTTTATATATTATTATATTGTAGGTTCATCTACAATAAATCTGTAATACATCATTGTGTGGCAAATCAAACACTGATCCTTTCTTAATATTAGATATTTAAATAACATATCGATAATTACTTATAGAAACATTTAATTTTGAATTGATACATTTACAATAAACCACTCATTGGTTTTATATGTAACATTTAAAATGAAATGAAAGTAATTAATTACTCACCTGTTTGTTGTTGATTCACTGATGAAAAAAAATTACTTTCTTGTTCTTCTCTTTTTGTTCTCCTTCAGTTTTCTCTTTCTTTTCTTTCTTCACATCTTTCTTTTTTCTATTTTTCTGGGATCTGTTTCTTTCTTTCTTTTACTCGTCTTCAGAAAATCACGTCTCTCTCCATCTCTGGACTATAAAATGACTTTTCTCTCTCTCTCTCTCTGTCATATACATAAACTCTATATGTATAAACTGTATGTAAATAAACTGTACTTATATATACAGTGATTCCTTTGACTCCTCCCTCTCACAGAACCGATGTGATTGGACGACAACGGCTGCATCCCTGGGCGGATGAAGGTTTTTCCTTCAGTTTGTCTTTTTTCCTCTTTTGCTCTTTTGTCTGTTCTCTGACTGAGGAAGATGATGAGGATGGTGAGGATGAGGAAGATGATGAGGATGGTGAGGATGAGGAAGATGATGAGGATGAGGATGAGGATGAGGATGAGGATGAGAATTAGGATGAGGATGAATATGACAGTGATGATGATAGCGATGATGAATTTTATTAGAATAAATTGCATTATGACTAATTATATCTTACTATTTCAACTTTTAAAGTAAAAGTTGTGCAAGTTTAGTAAAAGTAAGAAAATATTACAATTTAATTTCACTACAAATACATTTATTATTAATTGATATTAATCATTTTGAATCATATCAACATGATGTTTCTCTTCCAGCTGCAGATGCAAATAAATAAGACACCAGACTGTCCTTGGTGTGTCCATCAACCTCTTTGTCCCCAGGAAACAGCTTCCCTCTGGGAAGAAGGTTCCCCCCCGAGGGTCAGATTGAATCAGGGTGACAGTAGGGCAGCTGGCCTGCCGCCACACACACACACACACACATAGACAGACACGTACACACAGAGACACACAGACAAGGTTAAATCAATAATCATTTGTCTTTTTGCTTTCTTCAACTTTTCATGTCACATTGACAAATGTTATTTTGACTGAAAACAATTTGAAAGTTTGTTGGTTTAAGACAAAGGCAGAAATGGACAGAGTCACATTGGAGTCGTTTCTGTTTGTTGATGAACAAACAAACACAAGATCAGAGAAAATAAAACTAAACGTCACAGTTTCTCTTCCCTGGAGCTGAAACAACCTGGAAAGTTTCTGATATTGTTGATGTGAAGACACACACACATGCACAGACACACACACACACACACACACACACACACACACACACACACACACACAATGAAGGTAGGCTGTTGGACAGGCTGTGTGTCTGCTGGGAGTTGTTGGACCTCTTTCTTGTTTTGATGTCGTACTAATTAGAATATCAGACGATAGCAGTGTGTGTGTGTTTGTGTGTGTTTGTCTCTGTGTGTGTGTGTTTGTGTGATCAACGTCGTTCGTTGACACACTTACTTACTAGATCATCTCAGAGGGGTCCTATTTGAAAGCCAGAAGCGGTACCACCTCCTGTCCTGTGTGTGTGTGTGTGTGTGTGTGTGTGTGTGTGTGTGTGTCCTGGTCCTGTGTTGTCGGTCTCTAAACTGAACCAGGTCGACACTTTGATCGAAACAGAAGCAGCAGAAGGAAACCTGACGTGTCAGCAACAAACTTTCAGGGTTCTCACCTGCTTCTCATCGTGAGACGTTCACAGACACAGACACCTCATGAAGACTTGTCCCATGTTGTCAGGCTGCTGTTTGACATGTGAAGATCTGGTGTTTCACAATGGAATCATCTCCATCTACAAGGTTGTGTTTTCACAAGTAGAAAGATGTATTCAGACTTGAACTCAGAGTCTGGGTACATTTTACCGGGAGTCTGCAGGAAAAGTTCCAGGAAAAGTCCTGAGCAACTGACTCAGACATTTGTGTTCTCACATACAGAACCGCCAGAACATGTGAGGAGCATGTGAGGAGCATGTGAGGAACATGTGAGGAACACGTCAGTGCATCAGTTCATGTCTTAAACCAGCTTCTGTTCTTCTGTCAGCAGGATTAAATAAAAAACGACTTGGACAGAAACGTCTCCCTCGTCTCTTTTTCTGTCATTTGTCACAACAAACGTTCTGAGGAGCAGTGTGTGAATTTTACATGAAGCTAAAACCTGTGTGTTTGTGTGTTGATATTATGTATTTAACATGTTAAAGCTCTTTGTGTGTGTGTGTGTGTCCCTCAACATATGGTTTAACTTTATGAGTGTGTGTCCTCGCTCTCTTTCACTCTCTCTCTACCCTCACCCCACCCCTCGGATCCTCCCCTCTTTATATCTGTGTCACTGCAGCGTGTGTGTGTGTGTGTTTGTCTTTGTAGTGAGTCCAACTTGGCTCCGGTGCCGTCACCGCTGGGAGGAGTGTGTGTGTGTTTAAGTGTGTGTGTGTGTTGTCGCAGGTACGATGGGAAAGTGTGTGAGATGAAACGAGGAGTTTTTGAAGAAAAACGTTGGTGAATATTCATGAGGGAGAAAACAGGACACTGACATTTTTTATTTATTCTTTTTGTTCCTGAGCTTTGATTTCTTCAGACTTTCATGATTTTATATCTATTCTCTGTCTGGGAGGGAGATTCGACCTGTTTCAGTCCCTACGACAAAAACGAATTCCTTTAGTGAGATGCACCATGTGATATGAAAAATACTTATTATAAATATTTGTATCATTTGAATTAAATCAACTTGAAACATCGATAATTTTTTTCTCAGAGGGATTTAACTCTGAATGTGAAAATTATAAATAAATTTCAAACAAACAAAGATGGACGACGGCACAGCTACACACAAATTTGAGTGGCCCCCTGGTGGCTGGCTGCAGTATAGCATAAAAGATCCTTCACCGTATACTGTCGTTGAAGTTGGAGCTTTCAGTTGAATGTGGGGAGAAACGTCAAGCAGCTTTCTAGGTACTTTTTATTTGTCAACAGAATTATGCAAAAAGAGGAGTGAGATGGAGGCTGAGAAGAACCATTAAAAACGTAGGGCTATACATTTTTGTTTGAAATTCAAATATGATTTGAATGTGTCGGTCAGACATTTTTCAACATAGATCTCTACTTTAAAAAGAATAGTGAATCATTCAGGTTCTCCTCTATAAGGACGAGACCATCGTGTGCAGGATGGTTGGGCCTGATGGTGGAGTGGGAAACTCGACTGAGGCGAATTCCTGCTTTTGGTATTTTGGTTTCTCAGCAGTTTTATGACATTTTGTGACATTTAATTCGATATTGAGTTTTCGTGAGGAGGATCATGTTCCTCAGACACTGTGACGTCTGCGTCTTGCCTCTGGTGGTTTTGATCCCGTTGTGTCGCTGGCGGCTGCGGCTCCTTTGTCTCAGGATTATCCACGTTATCCTCCAGAGGATTCATCGCTGCTCGAGCGGCTTCAGATCTGTCACATGCAGCAGGAAGAAGATCCTGGTTTTGTGAGAGAAGCAGGAATTAAACTTAATCTGAGGTTTTTGGGGAGCGGGACCAACTCAGGCCGCAGCGCTGGACGCCGCCTGATGAATGAAGCTGTCACTTGGCCCCGAGCGGGAGAGTGTCACAGGGGGTGAAAGGGAAACACCAGAGTCAGCTGTCCTGGCTGTGATGCTAAGCTAAGCTAGCCGCTCCATTGAAAGCTAATGACAGGAGAGTCAACAGATGAAGAAAAGAGGTTTAATTGCTTCCACCAGTCACACGGTCGCTGACGAGACACTGAGACCACGAGGAAAAAGTTTTTCATCCAAGCAGACGTTTTCCTGAAGTTTGTCCACAAACAAGATAAAACTTAGATTTTCTCACGATTCATTTTAATGTTTTTGTTTCAAGCAATGAAGAGAAACAAGTCGAGTCTGAACCAACGTCTGAAGAGGAACAAACATCTCCAGAGGAAAAGAGAGATTTCTCAGAATCAGCACAAACCAGCGTGTGTGTGACAGCAGCTTAAGTCACTTTGTAAATGACGTTTCCACACACACACACAGACACACATACAGCCTGAGGGTGTGTGAGTGTGAGGATGTTTTTCTGTATATGCACATTAATAGAAATTCAGAGGCAAAGCCTGAGGGCCACACACACACACACACACACACGCAGGGTCGTCATGCTGATGCAGCAGAAATAAAAGTGTTTCTTCTGGTTTAAACTTTTCTTACTTTTGTTCATCAATGTTTCCAGATTCTTTGGTGACACACACACACACACACAGTCTCTCTCACACACACACACACACACACACTCTCTCTGTCTCTCTCACACACAGCTGTTTGGTGACACACGTCTGACGACCATATGGTGCATTTGCGGTGAAAGAAAAAAAGTATAAAAAACTAAAATCATATTGAAAAACTCTTTTGATTCTAAAAAATCATATAAATAAAGGTTTAATTGTCTGAATGTTTACATCAACTTCACATTTTTGCAGGACCTAATAAACACACGATATCCAGAGTGTTCCGTAACTTGGGGGGGGCTATTTCGCAGTCTATTTCCTCCCGCCGCTCTTCACGTGTCCTCTGTTCTTCTTCTTCGTGGTTTTCTTCTCCTTCATTTTGGCCTCTGGGGGTTTGGTGAGGAGGGAGGCGGAGGGTGCCTGGTTGTGGTGGGAGGGGCCTGATGGTTTAGACTCCGCCTCCTGACCAGTGAGGGGAACAGGCGTTTCCACGTCTATGACCAGGGAGGTTTCATCAGGAAACACCCTCACCTGAAACACGGTCACAGAGATATTATCATAAGAGGCTGTGAGTGTGTGTCTGTGTGTTTGAGTGTGTCGGTGTGTGTGTTGACCTTATTGTCACTCGTCTCTGCCGCCTTCATGTCGCTGATCAGTTCATCTTTATGTCTGTGAAGAGATTAATCACACGAAGAACAAACACAGTCAAACGAGAGCATCTGCATTTCCCCAAGGGGGCGCTGACAAGTCAGTCCTAAATGAATTCCAGTGAAAATATTTAAGCCTGATTCTAGAACATACACTAAATAAAGACGGATGACATGACAGCTCCAAAAAGTGAAGCCAAATCCTCTAGAACACCCCCTGGTGGCTGGCTGCAGTATAGGTCATAACCCAATAAGAAGAGGAAATAGATAAGTTTGGGGAAGAATAAAGAAATAACATCTTAGAGACAAGGTGTGTGTGTTGTTTACCTGGTGGCGTCCCTCAGCTCCTCCTCAGCTCGCTGCAGTCTTTCCTCCAGCTGCTTCCTCTCACTCTGAACACTTGACAGGTGTTTACCCAGAATTCTCAGCGAGCGCTCCTTCCGACTCACCTCCTGCTGAGCTGAGGACAGAACCTGAAGAGAGACGAGGAATTCACCAGCAGTAAATAATGAACTGTTGTAATGACAACTTACATACAACACATCAAGAAGAAACAACGACACAGGTGGTGCATCAGGTGTCTATGGACGTACCTGTGTGGTGTGGCTCAGAGTGTGTTGTGTGTCCCTTTGCTCACAGGTTTGTGCGTCCAATTGCAGCTGCAGCGTGTGAAGCTGGTCGGTTTGTTCCTGGATCAACGACTGAGCCTCCCGCTCTCTGGTCAGAGCCTCGCGGAGCTCCACACACACACTGTGGAAACGCTCAGCCGGGACCTGCGCGCACGCGCGCGCACACACACACACACACACACACACACACACACACACACACACACACACACACACACACACACACACACACACACACACACACACACACACACACACACACACACACACACACACACACACACACACACACACACACACACACACGTTCTGTCGATGCTAATGCTCTGTGTGTGTGTGTGTGTGTGTGTGTGTGTGTGTGTGTGTGTGTGTACAGCTCACCGTCTTGCAGGTGTCTTCTCCCTCCCGTCGCCTTCCTCTCTTCACATTGGCTGCCTCCAGCCTCAGACTCCGCCTCTCCACCTCGGCCGAGTGCAGTCGTTGGCTGAAGAGCAGGAAGTGCTGCTGGAGGGTGGACACCAGGGCCTGATGGGAGGACACATGCAGAGGTCAAAGGTTATTCATTTATAAAGGACAGAGAGTAGAGCCCTGTGGAACTCCATTTCCAAAACATATTCTAATCAATAATAAAAAAATATGATTGAGGAACCTTCAAGTTCAGCTGCGGGGGTGTCAATCTGCAGGACACTGTGTCTGATTGGTTGAGGAGGTGATCCAGGAGGCGGGAAAAACCCAAATGAGCTGCAGCCATCACCTTTGGAGGGGCGGAGTCTGGAGAGTGGGAAAGACGTTGTCACTGACCACTTCAAACAAACAGACCCAGTGATTGACCCATACAGTGTGTGGCTGAAGTTACCAGTGTGTGCTAGCGCCCCCTGCAGGTCGGCCATGCAGGACATGATGATCGAGGAGAGGCATTTAGAGCGAAGCCACCGAGCGCACACGCCTCCACGACCTTCATCACCACCATCGTCTTCATCTAAGAAACAAGTAAACAAAGAGTTTGGAAAAAGTTTCCACTGGATTCATCTCCCATGACAGTTTCAACTCTTTTCATGAACTGCTCATCAACCGGCACCTGGTTTGTTTTGAATCTTCCGTGTTGCCGTAGCCGTCTCTCCACAGACACACACTGCCGGAGCCCCGCCTCCTCTCTCCACCCGCAACAACACCGTCGTCTTTTTAGCCAGTGTGCACCACCTCCTCACTGCCAACACCGCCCACACGCTCCTCCTCCACCTCCTCACCGCCATCCTCCCTCTTCTCTCCTCCTCGTCGTCTTCCTCGTCGCCCAGAGCGTTGGCCAGCCTCCTCACCTCCTCTTCTAGCACCTCCCTCTCCGCCAGGCGTCTGCACAGGAGGCGTTTCTGCTCACAGAGCGTCCACAGGCGGTGGTGGGTGTGCTTCATCGCCCCGGCCAGCAGGGTGCAGGCCGACAGGAGGGAGGCCGACTCCCTGCGGCTCTTAGAGAGGAGACCCCGGAGCCGAGCGAGGTCGGAGGTCAGGGAGGAGCGGTGGAGCTCGAAGGAGGAGACGTTATCACGTAGAGACTCGCACTGAGAGCGACTCACCTGAGAGAGGAAGAGGAAGAGGAAGATGTTGCATCATGAGTCTGATCTGCTGCTGGGAACTGAGTTGTCCTCATGGGGACAATAAGTGATGATTCAGAGTCTGAAACTAACTGAAGTGACGATAGAGTGAAAACTTAGTTCTGCTGACTCAGCACTGAGCGTCTCTGTGGCTGCAGAGGAGTCAGTCGTCTGTTACCTGCAGCTCGTTCTGCAGCTGCGTCAGCTGGTTGCTCCAGGCCTCCTCCCTCCTCCTCACGCCCTCCTCCAGACGAGACAATGCACGCTGCTGATGGCGCTGCAGCTCACGGATGCACACGCTCTTCTTCTCGCAGGCGCTCTTTAGGCGGTCGATCTGCAGGAGCACAGCGGTGACAGGTGAACGCTAACCCAACATGGACGTTAGAACTTCTTGTTCTGACACTCACCTTGTCAGTGGCGCTGTGGAGGTCCGAGCTCAGCCGGTCCACCTGCTCGCTGATGACATCACACAGCTCTGTCCAGGTGAAATTACCCAGGATGCTGTGGGGCTGAGTGAGGAGGACGCAGCCGGCCAGGAGGCGCTGGTAGAGACAGTGGAGGAAGGACAGACGAGCCTGAGACACAGAGAGAGTCGACGTTTACGAGATTAACTCAGCGTCTTCATCAGGGTAATTAAATACTTTCACCTTAACAAAGTTATGATGTCGAGAGACGAGACAGTGAAGAGAGAGAGAGAGAAAGAAAGAAAGAAAGAAAGAAAGAAAGAGAGAGTATGATCATTGACTGTATTTAACAGGTGAAGAGCAGAGAGAAGAGTGAAAAACAGCTAAATAATAAGACTCACGACCTTTGACTCGTTCTCATAGCTGTTCGTCATCTTCTGGATCTCAGCCTCTCTCTCCTCTCTCTCTCTCTGCAGCTCGGCCTGCAGACCACGGCTCTGTGTTGACCAATCAGAGCTCTCCTGGCGAAGGCGAGTCACCTCCTCCTCCAGTTTGACCGACATCTGAAGCAAAAGAGTCAGACCAAAGAGCCGTCATAAAATAATTTCCCACTAAGATCTGGTTTGGTAATCGGACACTGACCTGGATCTGTCTGCTCTGATCTGAGCTCAGCTGTTGCAGGGTGTGGTTCTCCTCCTGCAGCCTTTCGTTTGATAGAAGTAGATCCTGGACCTGCCGGAGAAAAACTACTTTATTTAAAAAGTTTAGAAGAAAATGAGGAAACTCATCAGGAGCAGAAAGTTCACCTGTTTCTCCGTCTCCTCCAGTCCGAGCTGAGACGTGACGAGCGTCGTCTTCAGCAGCTGAAGCAGCTCAGCAGAAGGACTCGGTTTCCCATCATGCATTGCAGAGGAACTACAGCCTGTGTCCTGTGTGTGTTTAGCTGTGTTGATGTGTTGGTGGAGTGTCTCTCTGATCTTCTGCACAAAGTTCATATGAGACTCCTCAGTGTCAGACTGAGTCTTCACTGCCTAAACACACAAAAGCACACGCACACAAACACACACACAGATTAAAGGGTAAATTCACCAAAACTCTTTTCAAAACTTTACATATCAAGGTGAATCAAAGTGAAACGAAATTATGTGGATTTATTTTAACTCGATCATAGGGAATTAAGAGTGTGTGTGTGTGTGTGTGTGTGTTTGTGTGTTACCTGTTCCAGCAGTGAGCGTATGTCACTGTGTCGTTTCTTTTCCTCCTCCAGCTTCTCTGTGAGGTCAGAGGTCATCGTCCTCTCCGTTTTCAGAGCAACGGTGAGGTCAGACTTACACTGATCGTACTCCGCCTGCAACCTTCACACACACACACACACACACACACACACACACACACACACACACACACACACACACACACACACACACACACACACACACACACACACACACACACACACACACACACACACACACACACACACACACACACGTGTTAACACTATAAAGCACGGATATAAACATGATTTAACATTGTGTTGTTTACGTTGTGGCCTCACCGCTCCAGCGCCTGCCCCGCGCTGCTGCTCCTCTCTCTCTCCAGGGTGAAGGCTCTCTCGACCTCTCTGAACTGAGTCCTTAGCAGCTCCAGGCTGGACTGCGCCTCCTGCTGGCCAGACCGCTCCACCCCCACTACCGCCTCCAGGTCTCGCACACGCAGCTGCCAGGTCACATGATCACAGACAAATTTTATGTCACAGGGCTTATTTAACGCATCTTAATGGGTTTCATTTTTCGTTCATTGTGATGAAGTGAAAATCACCTGAATGAGCTCCGAGTTGAACTTTGACACCAGGTGAGCCGCTCGCTCCGCCTCGATGTTCGACTCCAGACTCCTCACCCTCTGATCCGATGCCTGCAGAGAAACGACACACAGGTGAACACGACTATAGGAGGTTCTGTTTTCAGACCTGTTCCAGTAAACCTGTTGGAAGGTCTGAACAGGGGTCAAAGAAGAACTGGTTTCTGGTTAATCTCTTTCATTAAAATTGTGAGATTGGAAATAATCAGACCTCCTTCTCCCTCCTGCTCCTCTCCTCTCTCTCCATCAGGTATTTGAGTTCCCCGGCTTGTCGTCTGTTCACCTCGGCCTCCTTCTCTGCCTCCTCCTTCACCTCGGCTATCCTCGTCTCTGACTCCTGCAGAATCTCCTCCTGCTCCTGAAGATGAGCAGAGGGAGAGTGTGAGTGTGTGCGTCTGTGTGTGTGAGCGTATCTCTGTGTTTCTGTGTTTGTGTGACCTCCAGTAGTTGTCGCAGTTGTTGGTTCTCGGAGCTAAAACTTTGAATCAGTTTGTCTCGTTCCTCGACCTCCTGCTGCAAAGCATGCTGGTCCTCCTCTCGAGCCTGTCGGGTGATGTCCAGAGCTTTCTGTAGGTCGTGCACCGTCTGATGGAGCTCTGCTGCTCGCTCTGAGACAGAAACACACACACACACACACTCAATGGTATCACTGTGTTCACCCATGACTGTGTCTCGAGGGTGCGTTTGATTCACGTACCTGTGAGACTGTGTTTCTCTTTGCTGAGCTCCGCCACTTGCTCGGCGTCTCTCTGACTCACAGTCAGCTGATACTGAAGCTCCACCCTTTGAGCTTCTCCTCGCTCCACTGATGACCTGAACCGAGCTAACGCCGCCTGCAGTTTACACAGCTGGAGACACACACACCATAATTTACCATGACAGCAATTGAACCCTTAAAGAATTGGGGTCAGATTTAGTTGAAGGTTCTCTCCTCAGTTTCTCACCTCCTGGTTGTGGGTGGATGTCAGCTCCAGCTTCTCCTTCTCCAGCTCGTTGATCCTCCACCTCAGCCTCCCTGTCTCCTCGCTCCACTCACGCCCCTCAGACGCTGCCCTCCTAACCCTGACAACCCTCCTTCTTCCTCTCCTTCGCTCCTCATCCTCATCCTCCGACTCCTCTCCTCCTCCGGTCTGTTTGTCTCTCTGTTTCATGTCGGTGAGGATTTCTTTCAGCCTGGAGACAAATGAGAAGTTCGGGGTGGATCATAAAGATCTGTCTATTCATCCATCTAATCCTTTGCTGGAATTATGCAGTTAATAATAATAATAATAATCTGGATAAATTCATATGATAATACTTGAAAAAATACTAAACACCTATTAGTACAAAAGAGATAATCACTTTTATTTAAATGTTAATTCTCAGTCCGCACCTCGGCACCTCCTCCCCGGACCTCCTGGCACTTGTGACCGGGAGCACCGGCTGGTTCCCCCGCGGCTCTGCTCGGCTGTGCCCGCTCTCCCCTCGCCGGCCCCGGCCAGCCTGTCTCCTCCGCTCCGCTGGTCCGGTCTGCATCTCCGGTTCTTTTTGGCAGAGATCACTGAGCCTGGAAAACAAATGTATGAACCGTTGTGGTTTTCTGTGAGAGGAACCGACCGCAGGGACGCAGGAGGGCGTGTCGGTGGCTGGGGAGTCGGTTGTCCGGGCAGCAGATGCACTGAAGCGCAACCGACCTGTTTACGTTCACTGTAAGATTGTCAGAGATGCGTGTCTCCGTTTGAAAAGAAAATAATTCTAACAACATCACGTGGATAAACGCTGCAATTCGGAATAAGTTTCTATTTGTACAATTTAGTGTTTAATTTTCCAAAGTCAATGTTCAGCTACGATTCTACTCACGTTTAAAAGCTATTTGAAGGATCGAGTCTCGGCCGAATTCAACAGACAGTCGAAGCATTGAATCTAGTGTGTTTACATTATTTCAAACTAATCTAAATTGTCGTGGGTCTGGAAACACTTTAGAAATCTGTCATTTTGTGAATGGAGTCATGTTTCAATAGGAACTATAAAGACGCTTTTAACAACTTTCCTCTTTCCTCCAAATCGACTATAACAAATCATGACTGTTCATACATTTTAATAGAATCGGAACATAAGCAATAAACACTTTAATGACGTGTAGTAAACTTTTAGAAACACTCACAATAACATTCGGTCCAGAGCGGTTTGAAACTGACGCCATCTTTAGCGTCCCTACGTCATTTCCGCAAGACGTTTTGATTGGCTGGATGTCTGGCCAGTGGGGATCGTCCATTAAGTGAACAAAACAAATCATTGACTGTAAGTATAAATATACACACATATTTACATACTTTAATAGTATTACTTTAAGTATTATTAGTATAAAAATAAAAAAAAAGACTTCTTCCAGGGGAGCCAAGTAAATTATTTATTACAAACACTAGAGGGCAGCAACATGCAATCACAGCGTCGAGTCTTCCAAACCCAATACGAAGAAGAAGAAGAACACAAACAACATGGCGGCGCCCGCGGAACACGTTGAAACGGGCTCCGCAGCAACAGAAACGGACAAAACAGAAGCTCCAGAGACTTCCAGTGAGCCAGAATCCTCAGACTGTGAGCCCGCAGCTCAGGACCCGGACCCGGGCTCCGATGAAGACGAGGACGGAGAAGAGCCGGCGGTCCCGAGGATCCTGGACACCCCGGAGGACATCCGCCTGGAGGCGATCGCCAACACGGTGGCGCTGCATCCTACTCGGGACATGCTGGTGTGCGGGGACGTGGACGGGGACTTGTACGCCTATTCGTACTCGTGCACGGAGGGGGAGAACCGGGAGCTGTGGTCCTCGGGACATCACATGAAGTCCTGCCGCCAGGTTCGCTTCACCGAGGACGGACTGAAGCTCTACAGCGTGTCCCGGGACAAGGCCGTGCACCTGATTGACGTGGAGCGGGGACAGCTGGTGTCCAGGATCCGAGGGGCCCACGGTTCACCCATAAACTGTCTTCAGCTGGTGGACGAAAACATCCTGGCGACCGCAGACGATGGAGGAACCTTGAAGGTCCGGAAAATATTAAATTTCATTTTCATATTGAAATACAGATTTATCCATTGGTCTTTACACATGTGAGATAGTATCCTTTGCACCTCTGATCTGAAACCTAGTGGTTGTTGTTGTGTGTGTCTATGAAGGTGTGGGACATGAGGAAAGGGGAGGCTTTCATGGATCTGAAACAACACGAGGATTACATCAGTGACATCGCTGTGGACCAGGCTAAGAGGATCCTGCTCACCACCAGGTAACAGCCGTCAGAACCTTGTTTACTGGGAAGGTTAATTACAGTTAAAGGACCGACCAGTGTTTTGCCTGTTCTATCCATAGACTGTTTACATATATGTTGCGTAGACTCTGGTTCCAGAAAGTGAAGCCAATGCAGAAGTGTTTGAAACCTGTATTGTATTACTACTGGTTGTTACTATAGAAGTCTGTCTCTGGACAAACTCAAACTCAGTTCTTAAGAACCCTTCCTAATACTTGGATCCCCTGTGATTTTTCCAGTGGAGATGGCACCATGGGCGTGTTCCACCTCAAGAGGCGGCGCTTCGAGCTGCAGTCGGAGTACCAGAGCGGCGATCTGACCTCGGTGGCCGTGATGAAGCGGGGGAAGAAGGTGGCTTGTGGCTCCAGCGAGGGGACCATCTACCTCTTCAACTGGAACGGCTTCGGGGCCACCAGCGACCGCTTCGCTCTCAAGGCCGAGTCGGTGGACTGCATCGTCCCCATCAACGACAACATCATGTGCACCGCCTCCATGGATGGGTACATCCGGTGAGTTGGGCTATGATTGGCTGTGTTTGAAAGCTTATGTCCGAGGTTCAATAGTTCAACCCTCTACTTCTTACTTCCTGCTGTTTCCACCCTCCAGTATTTATTTTTAACTTTATTGACATAGCAACGTTGTGTCTGTTCCCCATCAGAGCCATCAACGTCTTTCCTAACCGGGTCATCGGCTGCATCGGGCAGCATGTCGGCGAACCCATTGAAGAACTTGCCACGTCCCGCGACAAACGCTTCCTGGTCAGCACCGGTCACGACCAGCTCATCAAGTTCTGGGACATTTCCACTTTACCCGACACGACCGTCAAAGAATACCGCAAGAGGAAGAAGAAGGACGGACGAATGAAGTCTCTCTCTAAGAAAGCCCACGGAGACAACGACTTCTTCTCAGGACTTGTAGAGGAAACAGTGAAGAAGGAGGAAGAAGAAGAAGAAGAAGAGGAGGATGATAGTGACAGTGGCAGCGATTAAAAAAGCTACATTGAGTTTGTCATGAATGTGCCTTTGGACAGTTTGTCTGCCTCACAATGTCTGAATCATGAACTTCATCATGGACGTTTCATTGTGGCAAACGTTAGAAGGTTCTGAACTTCAAGTCCCAGAAGTCTCAGTGAAAG
Source organism: Platichthys flesus (assembly GCF_949316205.1). Taxonomy (NCBI): domain Eukaryota; kingdom Metazoa; phylum Chordata; class Actinopteri; order Pleuronectiformes; family Pleuronectidae; genus Platichthys; species Platichthys flesus. Next base: position 12,545,011 of record NC_084968.1, read on the forward strand.
GTCTGTGACTTTGAAACAAACCATCTGTGTTTGTGAATGGAAACGTGAGGGTAGAAACTCAAATGTAGTGGGATGAAAAGTGAACAATGATCAGATTATTCATTTAAAGGCTGGGTACCATGCCTCAGACCACGGACTGTAAATAAAGATGGAGGTTGGATCTCCAAAACGTGAAGCCAACGCGTCCCCCTGGTGGCTGGCAGCAATATGGGGCATAAACCCTGCCTCACATCCAATAAAAGTTTTTACAAAATGCTCCTGAGTGCGGTCCTTTATAAGTCAAGTTAATTTATCTGATTGTTATTATGTTTTCTTGATACATTTTTAAATGAACTCAACTGGGTGAAGAAAATTTATTTAAAAACGATTATATAAAAAGGGTTCATCCTGTACTTTTACAGGTTTATACTAAATTGCTCATTTACAGTGTTACATTTTTTTATTCAATCTATTATACATCATATTCAATGTGTTAGGTCTTAGTCTTAATATAGACTTTGTGATTTTGAAACTATTGATGAGACATTATAATCCTTCATTAATCCCACAACGAGGAAAGTTGCATCGTTACAGCAGCAAGGGAAGTAGAGTAACACAAGTATAAGGAGTATAACATTTTTTAATGGAATACTAACTCATATACACAGAGTAAACACAATGTGTACAGTGATATTGATTGCATTGCACATAAACCATTGAATTGCACTGACAGAAATAAATATTGCAGAGTTCAGAGAGTTTGGTCTGAGTTTAATAGCATTTAAATCTCAAAAGCTTAGTTTTTTATTGTGCCTTTATTGTGTTTTTATTGATGAAACAAATATTTGACATGTTGTAATGATTATATTGTATTTTTGGGTTATTGATGACGGTTAACTTGGGCTTATGGAAATAATGAAGCATTTTTTGACATTTTCTGATATGTTATATTTGAGTAATTAAAGAATTATCAGATGTACCGATAATGAAATAATTGTCGGTCGCACCATGTTTAAAATGTTCTAAATTAAAAGACAGTGAAAAAAATAATCTATTTGATTAAACAAAACTTTACGTCCAAACAAATTAATATGAAGATCAACTATTAATCACCTTATATTGGACTGTTCCTCGGACTTTTCACAAATTAAATGCGTTTGTGAGCCGCCTTGAAATTTTCATTTTAAGTTTGTTGAACAATAAATAAGTTGTTATTCTCATATGGTTATTCTGAGGTTCCTCCCTCACTCCGATTTTCCTCTACATGGAACAGTCCAGCCACCCCCCCTCTCCTCTCTGATTGGTCCGCTCCAGCCCCATGCGTGAACCCACCCAGTGCAGATCACGTGACACGAGCATTTCCTCAAACATGGCGGCCGTTCGTGGGTCATAGCTAAGTAACAAGAAGCTGAATGTTGTAGCTAGGAGACACTTCTCTGATCTCACGCGACCGTCGCTTGGTTTCCGGTGAGTTTGCGTGTTTATTTCCTGTTTAACGAACAAAATGACGCGACTGACGCGGCGCTGAGATTCGAAGCCTCCTGGTGGAGCTAACTGCGACTAGCCGAGTTAAGCTCTGTGCTAACGTGCCTGTATTTGTAAACAGTGGGGGAGCGTGCTGCTTAAACCGAAAGTGCGGTATTAACGAACTGTGACGTCACAGAAGAGCAAACAACAGCAAACAACAGGACCACCAAGATAAACAACTTTTATTCTGACAGAAAAAGAACAGCCCCACTTTAATCTATTGTGTATTAAACTATGTTACAGTTAAAGGAAATAATTTGAACCAAGTTAACTCAGTGCAAAACATTTAATTACAGAGCTAAGATGTGATTGTAGGAAAGTTTTTAACCTTCAGTTGTGTTGAGAAGAAAAAACAAGAAAAAGACAGAGTAATCATGTGAGTTAACCCTCTTAATGTCTCCTCTGTTTGCAGCTGAGCGTCAGACACACACCAAGTCGTCGGCAGGTTGCTGGTTCGATTCCCACTGAAGCAGCAAGATGCCAGGGAAACACAACGACAGCTTCAAACCAGGAGACCTGGTGTTCGGCAAGATGAAGGGCTACCCTCATTGGCCAGCCAGGGTAAGGACGAATCACAACACACACACAGAGATCGTGAGACAGAATTTGTTGTTCATATATTTAATGTTTGTGTTTGTGTTTGTGTGTGTGTGTGTGTGTGTGTGTGTGTGTGTGTGTGTGTGTGTGTTTGTGTTTGTGTTTGTGTGTGTGTGTGTGTGTGTGTGTGTGTGTGTGTGTGTGTGTGTGTGTGTGTGTGTGTGTGTGTGTGTTCAGATCTGCAAGGATGACAAGGGAAACAAGAAGCGAGTCACAGTCTTCTTCTTCGGGACTCATCAGATGTATGTACACGCAGTTTCATAAATTACACATAAGAACAAATCGACAGCACAGGCTGAATGTTTCTCCATGTCTACCCCCCCCCCCCCTTTCAGAGGAAGCCTCCCCGTAGAGAATGTCGTTCCTTACGTGAGGAACAAGATAAAGTACGGCAGCGGGGTCCGCATCAAAGGCTTCGCTGAAGGAATGTGGGAAATCCAGAACACACCCAAAATCGGGAGTAGAGGCAAAGTGAGTGTCTCTCACCCTCTGATGTTAATGTGTCTAAGTTCATGTCTTATTTTATCTTAACATATTTATATACTCACTGATCCTCTTTATATTCAGTTGTTGTCATTGATTCCTGGTTTAATCTTTCAAAATATTTTTCTATACACTTCTACAGATCCCAGTAAAAACCTACACACAGACGACACCTGCTAAACCGACGTCTGCGGTCAAAGCCACACCGGACAAGGTTAAAAGTTCGCCCATCAAATCATCTCAGAGTAAACCCGTCGCTGTGAAGGTCGACAGGAAAGTTAAAGCTTCTCCGATCAAAGCTTCAAGTCAAACAGAAACGGTTCCTACACGAGCCTCATCAAGATCCGCTCCAGAGCAAACGGTCGAGTCCACACAGACTCCTGAGAAGACGTCGACAGATTCCTCAGTGAGGACGAAAAGAAGGAAGGTGGAGTCAGAGGTGACCACAAGCACAGATCCACCACCAGGGGGCAGCAGAAGTAAAAATACTGCAAGGGACGAAAAGGAGGTAAGTGTTCAACATGAACCTAAATTAACACTATGTATTAAATCATGTAATTATTTGAGGATTTAACTACAACTAAACCTTTAATTGAACTTTACCTTTTGAGAGTAAATAATTACATGTTGCGTATCTTTTTTGTTTGTTTCCTCAGACGACAGCAAACGTGTTGAAAACTAAAATCTCAACAACGACCCCGAGCAAAGTTAAAGCTGAGAAAAAAACCCAGAGTGTCGTTAAAGCTCTGACTACAGCGACAGACGACAAAGATAAAACAGAGGCGACAAGTCCCACTATGACCAGGAGCAGAAAAGCTGAGCCAAAGGTACAAACATCGACCAATAGATAAACAAGAGAGAGGTTTGTAAAGGATCAGGAAAAGGGCGTCTGCATCAGCATTTATATAGGTTGCTCTTTCTGTTCGTCCCGACTCAAACACAACCCTGGAGTCTTCAAACTCAAACGAGACCAACGACGTTTACACAAGTCATAGAAACAGTGATGAGTTTTAATACTAAAATGTTTCTGTGTGGGCGGAGCCTGATTTTTGGTGTGTTTGGTTTTCCAGGTCGTTGCAGAGCAGCTCAGAAAGAGAACAGCTCACAGTCCTACAGCGACACCTGCAGGTAACAATCACAACTTTGCCTATATATAACTATGATCGTACATAAAGAATCTATCCATAGACCCAGACGCCAATTCCCTTGTGCCAATAATCAATAATTATCTGATATATTCTCTGTTGTTTTTCTGCAGCTGGTAAGAGAGTGAAAAACTCTGCCACACAAGTGTCCAGTAATTACAGAGAACAGGAGGAGGAGAAGAGTGCAGCAGAGAGTCGAGGAGTTAAGAGGAGGAGAGAAGAAGAGAAGGAGATAAGAAAAGAGAAGACGGATGAGAAAACAGCAGAGGTGAAGTCCTCTGAGAGACAAGGAGTGGAAAGAAAGGAAGAGGAGAAAGTACAACAAGATGAATGTGTAGAAGGAAAGAAAGACACGATGGCGACAGAAACTCAAGCAATGACGACAAAGCCGGTCGAGAAAGAAAAGGAGGAGAAAATAAACTTTGGAAAGAAGGAGGAGAGAACGATCAGAGAAACAAGCCCAGAGATCGAAGGAACAACAAGCACGGGAGATGCGGAGGCAACAAAGAAGGAAGATGAGGAAAGAAAGAAAGAGGAGATGAGAAGAATGGAGGAGGAACAAGCGAGGAAGAGGATAGAGAAAGAGCAGGAGGTGATGAAGAAAGTAAAGGTGATGGTGAGGATTGAAAGTCTGGAAGAAATGAGGAGAAAGACGGAGGTGAAGAAAATTGGACCAATGTCAGAGAGAGAAGGGAGGACAGTGATGGAGAGGAAGAAAGAAGAGGAGATCAAGAAGCAGACGGAGGAGAGGAAAGCAAGAGAAACGACAGAGAGAGAAGGGAGCATGATGAGAACAGAGAGAGATATAGGAGAGGGGGGAAAGAAAGAAGAGATGAATCAGAAGACTGAGGAGAAGAAAACTGGAGAAATGTTGGAGAGAGAAGGGCGGATGACGACAAGGAGAACACAGGAGGGAAAAGAAGAGGTGAAAAAAACTGGAGAAGCTTCAGAGAAAGAAGGGAGGATGACCAGGAGAACCGAGAGAGAGAAAGGAGAGGAGGGACAGAAAGAAGAGATGAAGAAGAAGAAGAAGGTGAAGGCAACTGGAGAAACATCCGAGACAGAAGGGAAGATGACAAGGAGAACCGTGAGAGAAAAAGGAGAGGAGGGACAGAAAGAAGAGATGAAGAAGATGGAGGTGAAGGAAACTGGAGAAACTTCAGAGAGAAAAGGGACGATGACAAGGAGAACCATGAGAGAGAAAGGAGGGGAAGCAAAGAAAGAAGAAATGAAGAAGATGGAGATAAGGAAAACTGGAGATGGGAGGATAACGAGAAGAACAGAGAGAGAGGAGGGAAAGAAAGAAGAGACGAAGAAGATGGTGGTTAAGAAAACTGGAGAAACGTCTGAGAGAAAAGGGAGGATGAGCAGGAGAATGGAGAAAGAGAAAACAAAGGATGAAGAAGAGGAGGAAAATAAAGAAGAGAGGACAAACACAAAGGAGGTGGAGAAGAAAACACAGGATGGATGTGAAAAAGGAAAGGAAGAGGAGATGATAAAGAATATGGAGGAGGAGACCACTGGAGAAACATCAGAGAGAGAAGCGAGGATGAAAAGGAGAACAGATGGAGATGAGGGAAAGAAAGGAGAGATAAAGAAGAAGATGGAGGTGAAGGAGACTGGAGAATCATCAGAGAGCGAAGGGAGGCTGACAAAGACAACAGAAGAAGAGGAGGGAAAGAAAGAACAGAAGAAGAAGATGGAGGTGAAGGATACTGGAGAAATGTTGGGGAAAGAACGGAGGATGACAAGGAGAACAGAAAGAGAGGAGGGAAAGAAAGAAGAGATGAAGAAGATGGAGGTGAAGGATACTGGAGAAATGTTCGGGAAAGAACGGAGGATGACAAGGAGAACAGAAAGAGAGGAGGAAAAGAAAGAAGAGATGAAGAAAATTGAAGTGAATAAATCTGGAGAAGCTTCGGTGAGAGCAGGGAGGATGACAAGGAGAACAGACAGAGAGAAAGGAGAGGAGGGAAAGAAAGAAGAGATGAAGAAGATGGAGCTGAAGGAGCCTGGAGAAGCATCCGAGAGAGAAGGGAGGATCACAAGGAGAACAGAGAGCGGGAAAGGAGAGGAGAGAAAGAAAGAAGAGATGAAGAATATGGAGGTGAAGGAACCTGGAGAAGCATCAGAGAGAGACGGGAGGATCACTAGGAGAACAGAGAGAGGGAAAGGAGAGGAGGGAAAGAAAGAAGAGATGAAGCGGATGAAGGAAAGTGGAGAAACGTCACAGAGAGAAGGGAGGATGACAAAGAGAACAGAGGGAGAGAAATCGAAGGATATAGAAGAAGAGGAGGAAAAGAAAGAAGAGGAGACAAAGAGAAAGGAGGCGGAGAAGACGAAACAGGATGAAGGTATAGAAGGAACAAAAGAAGAGAAAACTGAAGAAACAACAGACAAAGGAAGGAGGACGACAGGGAGCACAGAGAGGGAAAAAACAAAGCATGAGGGAGAAGAGGAGAGGAAAGACACGGAGGAGGAGAAAACTGGAGAAACTCCGGAGAGAGAAGTGAGGATGATGAGGAGAACCGAGAGGGATACAACTAATGATGAAGGAGAGGAGAAGGATGTCGAGAAGAAAAAACAGGATGGGGATGTCGAGGGGAACAAAGAAGAGCTGAAAAAGACGGAGGAGGAGAAAACTGGAGAAATATCAAACAAAGGAAGGAGGACGACAAGGAGCACAGAGAGGGAAACATCAAAGCATGAGGGAGAACAGGAGGAAGAGAAAACTGGAGAAACTTCGGAGAGAGAAGTGAGGATGATGAGGAGAACCGAGAGGGATGCAACTAATGATGACGAAACGATGACAACTAGAGAGAAGGAGGAGGTGCAGAAAAGAAAACAGGAGGGAGGATTAGAAGGAAAGAAAGAAGAGATGAAGAAGGCAGAGGAGGAGAAAACTGGAGAAACATCTGAGAGAGAAGTGAGGATGACAAGGAGAACTGAGAAGGAACAAACAGAGGATGAAGGCGAGAAGGATGTGGAGAATAAAAAAGTGAATGGAGGTGTAGAGAGGGAAAAAGACGAGATGACGAAGAAAATGGAAGAAGAGAAAACAGTAGAAAAGCTGGAGAGAGGAGGGAGGACAATGAGGAGCACAGAAAAGGAGAAGGAAAAAAGAAAGGATGAAGGCAAGGAGGGAAAAGAAGAGGCAACAACTAAAAAGAACGAGTTGAAGAAAAAACAGGATGTAGGTGTAGAAGGAAAGAAAGAAGAAACGATAAAGAAGAAAACCGAAGAGAAAACTGGAGAACTGTCTGTGAGAAAAGTGAGGATGACGAGGAGAACCGAGAGAGAGAAAAAGAAGGATGAAGGAGAGGAGGTGACAATGACAGAGGTGGAGAAGAAGAAACTGGATGGAGGTGTAGAGAGGAAGAAGGAAGGGATGAAGAAGCAGACAGAAGAGGACAGAACTGGAGATACCTCAGTGAGAGCAGGGAGAACAACTAGGAGCAGAGAAAAAGAGAAAACAAAGGATGGAGAAGAAGAAAAGGAGAAGGGCGGATCTCCTGTGGAGGACGAGGTAATACTAAAATATAAAAAAACGTATACGAAGACGTATTAAAACATTTCTGTGAATTTCAAGGAATTCTCTTTCTTTTTATGTGCAGCGACAGCGCCACCTGGCGGCCAAGAGGGAGAAATTGTTAAAATCTCTGCGAGGTCTGATGCAGGAGGGAGGAGGAGCGACGAGGAGGAGGGAGAAGACGAAGAACACACAGTAAGAAAAACTCACACACATCAGTTAAAGAGAGTTTGTTAGATAAGTGTTTGAGTTTTATTTTCTGTTCTTATCAGGCGAGTCGGGGACTTAGCAAAGAAGATCGAGATCAAAAAGAGGGTAAGTCAGAGGAGCTTGAAAAACGTTGGAAAGGAGGAGGAGAGGAAGATGGAAAAAACGACAGACGTTAAAAAGAAAGACGAGAAGAACGAGGTGAAGACGTCCGACCTCAAGACACCAGCGGAGAAGTCAAAGAGTAAAACAACAGGAGAACAAAGTGGACAGAAGAACGAAGACAAAATGAACTTGGAGGGAAAGAAAAACGAGGGAGTGATCGAGAAAACAGGGGAGGAAAAGAAGAACGAGGAAACGCAGCAGAAGAAAAATGAAGAAAAGACGGGGGAGAGAAAAATAATCGGAAAGATCGTGAAGGCGACGCCTGGAAAGGGAACAAAGTTTCAGGTGAAGACGATGATGGGAGGAACACTGGCGGTGGTGTCGGAGGATGACAAGAAGAAGAAAGAAGAGAGGTCGGACAAAAAAAGTATAGAAGAGAAGGAAAAGAGCTCAGAAAAGGTGAAGGAGACGGAGAAGAAATCAGAAGATGAGAAGATGGAATTGAGCTCAGATGTTGTGAGTGTATCTGAAAGAACAAGAGCAATGATGGATGACAAAAAAGAGAAGAACACAACAGAAGAAGAGAAGAAGGTCAGTGATGAGGAGGAGAAACAGAAGAAGAGCAGTGATGAGGAGGAGAAACAAAAGAAGAGTAGTTATGAAGAGGAGAAACAAAAGAAGAGCAGTGATGAAAAGGAGAAACTAAAGAAGAGCAGTGATGAAGAGGAGAAACAAAAGAAGAGCAGTGATGAAGAGGAGAAACAAAAGAAGAGCAGTGATGAAGAGGAGAAACAAAAGAAGAGCAGTGATGAAGAGGAGAAACAAAAGAAGAGCAGTGAAGATGAGGCAGAGCTGAAAAAGAGCGAAGAAGATCAAAAATCACATAGAGCAACTCTGAAATCTCAGGAGGAGAAGAAGGAAAAGGAGGCGGAAAAAACAACAGAGCAGAAAAAGAAAGAGGAGAAGATCGAGAAGGAGCCGGAGCAGAAGAACGAGAACACCCCAGATCAAGAGGAGAAGACTGAGGAGACAGAAAATCAGAAGGAGGAGCAGACGCCACAAGCAGAGGCAGAAACCAGCAAAGAAGCAGAACCAGAGAAGAAGAGCGGAGAAGAAAAGAGTGACTCAGAGAGAGGGAAGGTGGTGGAGGTGAAGCAGCAGCAGAAGAAGAAGAGTTCGACCATGACGCTGACGGACTCCACTCTGCACAGAATCCACGGGGACATCAGGATTTCTCTGAAGACCGACAAGCCGGTAACACAAACACACAATTCTACAGATATTCTGCTCATATTCAGGTTGATCTCTTTAACGAGTGTTATACTGTAAACATGTAAAATGAATTATGCACTTGTGTTTCCTTCCAGGACCTCAGGAAGTGTCTGACGGCGTTGGATCAGCTCAGTATGGTTTACGTGACGTCTCAACACGTCCAGAGACACAGTGAGCTCATCGCCACGCTGAGAAAGGTACAAACACACAATCTAGTTCTTTAATAACTAACCTGAACTAATATTTGATGATTTCAAGGTAATTCAAATGGAGAATTAGCTGCTTTTTTAATCTCCAATCAGATAAAATTGTAGTTTGTGGATTAAGAACAAAACGAGACATTTAATGACGTCTCCTTTCGGTTAGATCTGTGAAATAAATTATGATGAAGTATTCTAATGTGTTTTTGTGTTTTCTTGTGTGTATTTGTAGATGCGTTCCTACAAAGCCAGCCAGGCCGTCATGGACAAGTCCTCCATGCTCTACAACCGCTTCAAAAACACCTTCCTGGTGGGGGAGGGCGAGGAGGTGGTGAGCGCCGCCTTCCTGCGCTCGCTGCTGGAGGAGAAGGAGCGAGAGGAGGCTGAGAGGGTGGAGCTCTGCAGGAGGGAGGGAGTGAAGGAGGTGAAGGAGGTGAAGGAGAGGTTGAGGAACGACGGAGGAGGGGAGGAAGAAGAGGTGCAGATAACAAATGGTAAAAACTTGTTTGATTTCTTCTGATTCCTTGATGTTGATGATCAATGTATTTACTCATAGAGTAATCATGACGATTGCTAATTATCAAATAATTTATATTATTTGTAAAGCGAATGAATGAAGTAGTATTTCTTAAATAAGACGTTTTACTTTGTTTTATTTTATCATTAATATCTAGTCAACAGTATATTGACGCTTATTGTCCACTTGTCCCCTGCAGCTCCAGTGGGCTTGTCCTGATGGGTCAATCATCCTGTAGTCGCCTGGACTGAACCATTCCCCTACTGAGGGGTGTTGATGTGAATCCGTTTCCCTGACAATGAGAATGTGCACAACCGTTTACCTCATCACACACACAAACCAGTTTATCACCTGCTCAACTACTGGTGCTTATTTTCTGTACAGTTTGTGTTAATCTTTAGTTGTCGTTCATGTTTACGTGTCAACTCTCGTTAACGTTCAATACGCTTGTTCCACCTGTTTGTGTTGTGGTTGGGTTGTAGACTGACTCACATTCACCAGGACAGTGTTTATTCTTCTTCCACTAAAACACTCGTTTTTAAGTTGTATTTTAATCCTGTTTTCCTCAGAATGTTAGATCAGGACAGATGGCTGATGGGAAAGTCTGGTTTTATTTATCACGTGCATTTTTTTATTCATCAGGTTGAACGTTACAACAGCATATTTGAACCTGACGTCAAAGCATTAAATGGCCTCGTTAAAACCTGAACGTTCGTACTCACACTGCTGCGGTGGATGTAGTGCCTTGCTCATAGGCACACCACAGCAGGTAACAACGGGTTGTAGCTGTTAAATTGAAACACTTTGTACAAGTCAAATGTTTTATTGTGTATTTTCTTGTGACCCAGTGAGATGTTCCTGTTCTTTGATTCTTTAATTGCGGTTTTGTACATTTGTAATTTTTACCACAAGTTTTTAAATAAAAGTGTCGCACAAAGAGAAAAACTCACACAGACGTGACAACATCATATGACATCATGAGGACAGTGCTTACCAGCTTGGGCAGGGGGAATTGAAAGGGGAATGAATATTCATCATATTATGGGAATTCATGTGGCAGGAAATGGTTCTATTCATGGGGTTTCAAGTACTCAGTGTATTTAACCAAAGCATTAGTGTGCAATAGAAAGAGGCTTGATACACAACTTGATATGTACTAACAAAGAATAGAGTGTGGCATGTGTTTTGTGCACCGAGGGAAATATAAACCGTATTTCTTTGGATGGCGAATCGTCAAACTTTGACGCCACACCACGGTCGAACTGTTGACAAAAAACGAAAACATGTAGGTTGTGTTTATCTCCATGTTGTTAAGATGGCCCTCACTGGTTTTGTAGTTGATCTGATAAAAGCTCTAGGAGGAGTTCTTTAAAATATACCAGGTGTAAAAAGGGCAAAATGGCCATAAGTCCAAAATGAAAATCAATAGCCGTTGCTCTGGCCCTACATATGACATTAAATGAATGTGGTCTTAGACTCTATCTGAGTCTCTCTCTCACTTCCTCCATCCCTCTCTCTCCCTCCCTCTTTCTCTCTCTCCCTCCCCCTTTCTCTTTCTATATCTGTCAGTATGGGGGCGGAGCTACGGGAACCTGGAGGTGTGTGTTTTCGTTGTATGTTTCCGCGGAAAAGGCTCATTCGGCGGAGAATCGAACCCACGAACTGTCACCGACACACGGAGCCGAACCGGAGCTGCGGTACGAGCGATAGAATCCCTCGTTTTGGGTCGAACAGCTGGAAAACATCTGGAGGCGCTGGGACATGAGGAGCCAGCTGCGGACCTGAGGGAGGACAGCCACTGACATGGCCCACGTAGGCAACGGAGCGAGCGGAGAGGAGGAGGTGGGACCCCCCCATTTATACATGATATACTGTATTCATTTATAGATGTTATACATTCATCATCATTGTGTTCCTATATATCTTTGAAACATATTGACTCGAACGACCTTATGATAGTAAATTAATAATATGTCTGTAATGTCAGTGTAGTTGTAGTGTTTCTATAATACTCGATTGTTTTGTGTTTGTGGTTTTATGTCTTTTATATCAATTAGGTTTATATATTATATGATATCATCCTCTGATATCCCACATTCATTGTGTGTTCAGTTTATTAGGAACATTAGTCTGGTCCGGTCAGCTGTTTTCTACTTTAACCTTCATGGTTAATGAAATGTCTGCTGAATGAAATGTGATGGTTCTACTGGAGGCTACAGTTAGTTTAACTGTAACTCTGGATCCAAACAGATCTATTGATGGATCTGCATTGATCTGTTGACCTCTGACTTCACTGCATTTCACAGATTCCCCTCGCTGCCTTCATTAGCAGCTTATTCTCCTCATCACATGATGCTTTGACAGGGACAGACCATAATGTTCCTGCTGTCTTCAGTTCACTGTCACTCTGCTGCAGATTCAAGCCTCATTTTCCCACGAGTGTGTATTTACATCTTCATCGGCAGACTGCTGACCATTGTATTTAAATACCTGCAGTGTATAATCAGATTTAAGTGAGGCGGGATTATGTAAATGACAGATCGGATTTCAGCCACAGACTTTTTTCTTCACAACAAACACAGGAAGCTGAGTGAGAAGACCAGGGTTGTTTTCTGAGGGTTGAACCTACAATCAGGTTTATTCTGAAGCAGAACGCCTGAACGATATGAATAACATCTTCCGGTTACTCAGTGCTAAGTGATGTCCATTTCAGGATCGTTGAAATGATGCAAGAGGTTTTCCAGGTTGTCCGATCAATCCTGGCAGAAGTGACCATGGCTTTTAATAGGGTTCGAGGACCTTGAGAAGCCGTCATGTCATTTAGTTTTTCTTCAGGGTCCATAAACATGTCCTAGATGTTTTATGAGGGAATTTAAGGAGGTTTGAGCTTTGTCATGGGACCTGATGAAAAGACATGAGTCATCAAGGGCTTTTATTACTTTACAGGAAACGTGTTGTGTTTGCAGAAGCTCCACAGCCTCTTGACTCTTCATGTGGACGATGTGGAGTCTTTGGGCTTTTCTGGCTCATGTCAGCTCATCTCCTCATCTGAGTTCACAGACCTTCCTCTGTCAGCCTCCATGCGTCCAACTCATCTTATTACACAGGAATTCAGCTGAGTTGGGTTGAGCCATGAGGGATGTGGAACAAGCTGTGTTAAATAAAACACTGTGGAATGTTTTTGTCCAAACTAACTTCTCGGCAACACAAACATAAGTAACACAAGCACAGACCCAAGTCGTGTCTTGTCCGTTCTGCTGAGACCAATGAGGATTAATTTGCTCCGACCTTTGACCTTTTGTCACTCTCTGACTCTTCCTTCTGTTTAAACACCACAGGTACAAATGGAATGTAAAAACACCCCAAGGGTAAACACAGCACTGCTTCATACAGCTTCCATTGTTGACCAAGGAGCAGCTCTACTCTAAGGAATAAAAGCTGCACCTTGCTTATCGGCACTTCAGTATAAGAGTCGTCCAGACTCGTTGGTAAAGATTTAACAAAGAACACCTGAAGTAGTTACAGGTTTATTTGGTTCCCTGAGAAGAATCCAGAGGTTTGGGGGAAATGTGAAAGCTCCCAAAGGCTTGAAGCGCTTGAGGATGCTTTGGATTCCTTAGTGAAATTACACTATAATCCCTTAAGGAATTAGTAAGAGCTTAATTATGTGGCTCAGAAAGCTTAAGAGTTTAGGTTTTAGTATTTTCTTTCTTATATATTGAGAGGATGTGTTGTAGGAAAGGTTTTGTGCATTTAAGGATGATCCATCAGTCAGTGAGGGATTCCTCAGGTTCTTTAAGTGGGTTTTAAGGCTCTTCAATGTCTTCAAAAGGTCACAGGAAGAGTTTAAGTTTGTTTTTTGATAATCTTTTGAGGTATTTGTATCATTTGACAGGTTTTAAAGATCGGCGAGGGAAGTCAAGTCATTAGTTTGGGAGTTTCCAACCCTCCCTGTGTTGTTAGCGTGTCCCTTTGGTAATTGGACACAGTGTGTTGGTTCTTCTGACTAATTGATAAGAAGCTGCTGCTGTCACAAGAGAAGCTCCTCTGACCTTGACCTCTCCATGTGTGTGTGTAATAACACACACTGGCTGCTTTTTCCTCAACCCTTGTTTTCATCCTGGTACCAGTTTACGCTTTTCATTAAGTCACTGGAATATATCACCAAAGTTTAAAGTCACAGCCGCCTCAGATTAACCATCAATAAATTAGCTGACACCACTCGTCCCTGAGGTAAATTTTTTAAATCTAAAACAACGTAGTTTTAGCTCTGTCTCAGAAATCTTCCACATTAAAACACCTGAAAACACGTCACATGACCATTCAGGTATCAACAGGAAGTGGATCGTCTCCTCTGCAGTCGTTCTGAACGAGGAAGGAGCAGCGAGGATGGAAAAGTGAGAGCAGGGATTTTTGTTTTCTTGGAGGGATGACTAGGTGGATTATTTACTGACAGGAAGTGTTAGCAACGCTTTGTATTCACCACAGGCAGTGTAGTCATGTGACGGATAAGAACCAATTAGGAATAAGCATAACCATAGCAACAGGGATGAGAGAGTCATCAGAAATGATTGATTAATTAGACGCCTTAAGATTCTCTTCCTGTTTGATATGATGTCAAGAATAATATTATTATTTTTAACTGTTGATCAAACAACACAAAACAACTCATGTACTGATCAATGGAATAAAAAAACGAGATCAATTCATATTATGTTTTTAATTCATTAATATCTCGAGCATCTTGTTAAGCTCATCACCTCCTCGACTGCACAGGCTGCAAATCTCAGTGTCAGTCCATTGTGTTAATGTGCTTGACCGTCTGGTTAAACAACATTCTAGTATAATAACACAGAGAGAGAGAGAGAGAGAGAGAGAGAGAGAGAGAGAGAGAGGTGTGAAGAAGGAGGACGGGTGTTTGTTTGGATTCACACTGATTTATTAAACAATGTTTGTGAGAATCTTCCTCCATCTCTGCTTCCATCCTCCCACTCCCCTTTTTATTTTGTATATGTAAATGAATCAGTCCTCCTATCTTTCATAGATACAATGTGTTATTTTGTAAAGCAGATTGTTGTGTGGACACTCAGCAGCAGTGTGTCTGTCTGGGTCACAGGGTTGTTGTGTGGTCGTCTGTGTGTTACTACAGTGGGTCGATGGCTGCAGCCTGCAGGACAAGTGTGTGCGGCTGCAGCTGTTTGATATTATGTAAGGAGCTGCTGCTATTATTAGCCTGGCTCCAGAGGCTGTGTCTGTGTGTGTGTGTGTGTGTGTGTGTGTGTGTGTGTGTGTCTGTGATTGTGTGTTTGTGTGTGTGTGTGTGTATGTGTGTGTGTGTGTGTGTGTGTGTGTGTGTGTGAGAAATCAGTCCTGTTGCCTTCAAGCTCACCTGCTCATGCAAAAATAGAACACATGTTGGTTTGTTCATGTCTTTCTATTGTTAAGAAGACTTCCTGGCCTGGTCCTCACAAGGTCAAAGGGCAGTTCAGACCTAGTTCTACAGTTTACAGTCATGAAGTTGTGGTGCTTCAGGTTGAGGTGAGGAGGGAGTACGTGTGTGTGATCCTCCACCCCCACTCATGACCTCTCCAGCATCCTGGAGTGTCGAGTAACGTGACATCATAATCCCCCACATTTGCATAACCCACACCTAGCAGCTAGTCTGACACGCCCCTCACAACAGATTGGTCCAGCTGACCAATCAGAGGCTCATTGTGTTGATAATATTGTTTTCATGCGGAGGTTGAATCTAATCAGTGCTTGTGTGTTTTCTAGGACTGTTTTGAAGATGCCTACGACCGGATACCTGTGTGAGTACAACACACAGATGCATGCTCAGTGTGTGTGTGTGTGTGTGTGTGTGGATGTGTGTGTGTATCTGTCAGCTGCACTTCACTTCCTGTCTGCCTCCCATCTCTTTCACTTTCAGTCACTTCCTAATTGGTTAAATGATTTATATTAACATCCCGTGTGTGTGTGTGCGTGTGCAGGGCGGGTCACATGGACATGCAGACAGCCATCCAGGAGACTCAGTGTGCCCTCAACCTGGTGCTCAACGACAAGTTCTCTGAGGCCTTGGACCTCCTCAGACCATGGTAACCAGTGCAACACATCAGTGTGTGTCAGTGTGTGCATTTGTGCATTTGTGTACTTTTGCCAAATCAAACAGCTACAGACACATTTTTCAGTTCGCCAATACAAATCATTGAATATGAGTCTATTAGAGAAATATCAGACTAGATAAATGATAACAAGGTATAATTGTGTGTCTTTTTGTGTGTGTCCATCAAGGTGGAAGAACAGTATGTACCATGCGTTGGGATACAGCAGCATCCTGGTGATGCAGGCGACCATGACGTTTGAGCACAGTGACATCCAGACCGCCATGGGAACCATCAAGGAGGCGTTACAGACCTGTCAGAGGTGAGACACTTCCTACTGGTTTATTTAACAGAGTTTACACTGGTACTGTAAAAGAGTTTAAAGCTTAATTTGTTTAAATAACAAATAATAAACGTTACTTCTGTTGCTCCAGGTTCAGGAAGAAGAACTCAGTGGTTGGATCTCTGTCCAGTCTGATCAGCAAACAGTCCAACCTGCAGGAAGGTCAGCAGGCACATGTCCCGCCCACATGGTTTGATTGACAGCTACGGTCTGCAGGAAGACGTATGTAGTCATTATGTTGTGTTTGTGTGTTTGCAGAGGAGATGCACGCGGAGATCTGCTACGCCGAGTGTCTCCTGCAGAAAGCCACGCTGACGTTTGTCCAGGTATGAAGTCACACAAAATTACACAAGGAGATGATTTTACAGAAGATGCTGTGGATACGATTTTAAGATAATCATTTATAATTATTATTCTCTTTTTCCAGGATGAAAACATGATCAGTTTTATCAAAGGAGGAATCAAGATCCGAACCAGCTACCAAATCTACAAGTGAGCGATTCATACCAAACAATAAAACATAATAACTTGCTGTATCTCTGTGTCCTGTAGATTCATAGATGTCCTTTAAACCTTGTTCTGAGTTCAGCTCACATACTGTCACTGTTTGAAATGCAGCTGCAACCAGATGTTCTTGTCTAATTGTGTATGTTCCATGTTGTCCAATAGAGAATGTCAGAACATGCTAAATGTCAATCAGGGCCTGGCCGCCCAGTCTGATTCGTTCAGACAGTTTGAGGGCGGAGTCAAGCTCGGCATCGGGTCCTTCAACCTGGTGAGTTGTTTTAAAGCGACTGCTCTGATTGGTTCACCTCCACGTCCCACACAGGAGGAGTTTAATTGGAACATTAACTGTTTGTTCTTAATAATTTAGTTAATTTAGTTTGGGTTGACACAGTGACTCTGTGAATCACAGATATAAACTCACTCTCTCAGATGCAGTTTCTTTATAATGTGTTAATCTTATCTGTCTGTCTCTTTAGATGTTGTCCCTCCTTCCTCAGAGGATTTTAAGGTTGCTGGAGTTTATTGGATTCTCAGGAAACAGGGTCAGTTCATCTTCATACTTATTTTCCCGTGGACTTTTAATAAATGATAATGTATGTGTGGTAACAGCTTCTTCAAAAGTCTTCCAGTAAAGTGGTGATTGTGCCCATACACCACAGAAAAGCTCTTATTGTGAAACTCCTGAATGAAGACTCTGGTTTTTGTTAACGAGAGATTTGTTTGTGTTTCCGTGCAGGGCTTTGGTTTGTCTCAGCTGAGAGAGGGAGCCTCCGGTCACAGTCTGCGGGCGATCCTCTCCGCTCTGACTCTGCTGTTCTACCACACATACGTCTCACTGATACTTGGTACGAAAACACACACACTTGACCTTTTCTCACAGATTCGGAGTGAAACTCTGGTCCCCAGCTTGTTTTTCATGTATGTGATTATGTCTGAAGGTAACAGTGTTGATGTTGTGTTGGATAAGGAACTGGGGAGGGGAACCTGGTGGAGGCTGAAGCTCTGCTGGAGCCGTACAAACACAAATACCCCAAAGTAAGTCCACAGGATCCTCGACTACACAAATGTGTTATTTAGCCCTAATTTAGTCTCATGTGCTTTAAACAGAAAAAAGGATACACGTACATTTTAGTGTTAATCTCTGGATTTTAATTGTAGAACCACTGAAAGTGAAACATTAGAGAAGTTGTTCAATGATCGTCTCCGTCCTCCAGGGATCCATTATCCTCTTCTACTCTGCGCGCATCTCCACACTGCGAGGAAACTTCGAGAAGGTCTGTAAAGCAAATACACACCTCTTTTTCTCAAAAAGTCTGAAACTCTCCTTCCTATATTTCCGTCCTCACAGAAGCATCCTCAGCGCATTTTAACCACAGTTGTTTGTTCCAGGCCCGGGCCAGATACGAGGAGTGCATCAGCAGCCAGCAGGAGTGGAAGCAGATCCACCATCTTTGTTACTGGGAGCTGATGTGGACCCACTCGTACCAGCAGGAGTGGCAGCAGGCGTACCACTACGCTGACCTGCTGTGCAAGGAGAGTCGCTGGTCCAAGGTGCCTCCACAAACTCAGGACATCCAGAGCCTTGATTTATATTTGTGATAGAATTAAAAAGTTTTTAGATCATTTAGATGATCACAGTTTTCGTCTTTTCCCCTCTCCAGGCCATCTATATGTACCAGAAGGCCGCCATCCTCAGTATGATGTCAGAGGAGGAAGTGAAGGAGACGGGGGAGGACGTGGTGGAGCTCTTCAGGTCAGTCAGCCGATATATTTAACTTGAAAACACTAAAGATTTCACTTTATCTGTGGTGAATTTCACATTTACAATAATCAATATTGAGATGATTATAAAGACGATCAGCGACTGTATATAAAGTGTATGTGTGTGTGTGTGTGTGTGTGTGTGTGTGTGTGTGTGTGCAGTCAGGTAGAGGGGCTGAAACAGCGCCTGGCAGGGAAATCGATCCCAACTGAGAAATTTGCCGTGAGGAAGTCCAGACGCTACAAAGTGGCTCAGCCCGTGCCTCTGGTCATCCCGGCTCTGGTATTAACACACACACACACACACACACACACACACACATAAACACACATCTGTTGAATCAATTAAAGATTCTGTCATCTGGTGGACAGCTCTAATTGGCCGATCATCAACATGTTTTATATATTCTGAAGTAACAGTTTTCTCTGTAGGAGATGATGTACGTCTGGAACGGTTTCACCATCGTGGGAAAACGACCCGACAGCACCGAGGCTCTGCTGGTGACCATCGAGGCAGCGGAGGAGCAGCTGCTCAACAACACCAGTACGTTTGAAAACCACAACACCACTTTTGCTATCACCAGTGCTACTAATACTGTGCTTAGACTGTAAATCAAGGGTCCCACTGGGTTGTTACTACCCTCTTATCGTAAATATGTAAATCTATGGCCATGTTTTCTGAGACAGAACATGACGTGTGTTTATTCAGACCCATCAGAGTTTCATCCAGACGACAGCTGCCTGGTCCAGATGTTGAAGGGGCTCTGTCTGAAACATCTGGGCAGGTTACTGCAGGCGGAGCTCTGCTTCACACAGGTCCTGTCCAGGTAACACACACACACACACACACCCCTCCCACAAACACACACACACACATTGTTGATCTTGTTAAGGTGTGACATGAACTCTGTGTGTGTGTGTTTTCAGTGAGAGTCGCATCAGATATGACCACTACCTGGTTCCCTTCACTCTCTATGAGTTGGGTCTGTTGTATAAACAACAAGGAGATTTCACCAAGGCTACATCGTACATTGAAAATGCCAAGTAAGTAAAAACCTTTCCTATAAACTATATTATTAAAATATTATAACATACAGGTATTTTCCTGAAGTGTGCAGATGCTGTCATGGGGACAAGAAGACCGATTTTTGTGTCTCTCTTCCTCAGGACGAACTACAAGGACTACTCCATGGAGTCCAGACTGCACTTCAGGATCCACGCGGCCCTCAGCAGCCTCAGAGGATCACCAGTCTGCACCCCATAATACTCCTGACCGCTGAGTCCTGCAGCCGCAGACGTGAATCCAGGGATTCTCACTCCGCTGTGGCCGCGTCTTAACGAAGCAGCGACGTGTGTCGAGG
The DNA here is from genome assembly GCF_949316205.1 of Platichthys flesus. Classification (NCBI taxonomy): domain Eukaryota; kingdom Metazoa; phylum Chordata; class Actinopteri; order Pleuronectiformes; family Pleuronectidae; genus Platichthys; species Platichthys flesus. The sequence continues at coordinate 12,564,645 of NC_084968.1, forward strand.
TTTTCACATGAACACAGGTTTTTTTATTTGACTGCTTATGAAATGTTATTTGTTAACTTATTTATTTTTTGGAAGATTGGGTTATTTAAGTTTGTGCCTCCGACGTCCCTTTAGTATCTCACAGAGGTTTTTATCAGTGGAGCAGATTCATGGTTCTGTTGCTGAAACAAATAATGGCCTTAAACTGAAGGTTCAACTCACCTGAAGACCTTTCAGTGTTTTTATGTTAAATCAACACGATGTAACTTTTTCTACCTTAAACCAGCAGCTTGATTAAAGTGAGTTTGATGGTTGAGTGAACAAGAAGAAGGTTTCCCCGCAGGGGGCGCTGTTGATCTACACAAGTTACATGGTGTTGATTTAATAGAAGGGGGCAGGAACACAAAATCTTTATTGTTTTTTTTTTAACTTGCCTTTTTAAAATCTCAAATGATGCCACATCTGCACATGATACACAAATGAGGGTGTTTGTGGACACGTCATCACAGCCTTCTCACCAACCGTGGCTTATATACATCTACACACACACACACACACACACGTAAATGGCTGAAAACGCACACATTTAGCAGCAGTATAAAAAAATCTGTGCTAACTAATAACTTCTCGCTGGATTTGTGTCCAAGTGTGGTTTCAGTTTCGTCTCTCAGAGGCAGAGCAGCTTATGAGAAGGTTTATTTTTATTTATTTTACACTCCTGGAGAAATGAAACGTGTCCCTGTGGCTCTTTGTTGACTGAAAGAAAATATTTTATTCACATGACTCAGTTCTGCCTTTGACAAATGTTTGCTTCACTATAACTACACTCGATCCACATTCACTCAACCTTCTGTCGACCAAGCTCATGAAACACAGAAGATTCATCTCGATCTTCATCGTCCTGTGTCGAGCTGCGGACGTTCTCACTGCTGTGGAGGTACGGCGTCTGATTATAAACCGACTAGCCATGGAAAACAGGGCCTATTTCTTTTAAATAATATATATATATATGTTAAACAACGTCAGTTTATATATGTACTGATGAATAAAAGAAGCACAATCTATGATATCAATCCCCATCACCCTGCAAATGTGTGTTGGCTTCTTGTAGTTTGATACTATTTACCATGCTGTACATGTGATATAATAATATGTAACATTAACACAATGATGTTGAAGAGACACAGTGGTTTTGTGTTAAGTCTCCTTGGAGGATGAACAGATGGAAACGTTTTCACGTCACTGCTGGAAATCTGCTGCTTGAACCACGGAGACGTTCATTTAGTGCATTTGAACCAGTGTGGAGTACTGTGGTACTGTGGAGTACTGTAGTACTGTGGAGTACTGTGCCTGAAGGTGCTGATGCTTGTAGAAATACCATAATGATGTAAACATGGCGACCAAATGAAGCGCTTCATTCATCTTTCAATCAGAGTCAAGTACACGTAGACGATGACGACAGGACGTTAGTAAGTCAGACTAAATTCCTCAGTGCGCTAAAGTACGACGTGAAACCAAAACCAACCCGATCAAATGAAACGATGGAACAAACACATGACGCTTGGTTCAGACTCTCAGGTTAGAAAAAAACTTCCTTATTTGTATAATAGCTTCCATTTCAGAGACTGGAACGAACGTGGATTTGTTTCAACCTGGAGTTGAATTCAACAGCGGCAACAATTGGCCTTCTCCCTATAACGAATGTATCAACCTAAAGACCAAATTATATGTGTGTCTTGTCTTTGTATTTTGTGCCTTTTTGTGTTTTTGAGTGTAATTTTCTTCATGTGCTCTGAAACTTTACTTCCAAAGCAGTAAAATTCCCCAAAATGCAGTAAATATTCTGGAGTTTGTTTCCGATAAATTCACAAAAAGTTCTCAAGAAGTTTTGGCAATAATTCCTATGATGTTCCACCAACTGCTAATGCTAGGAAACTGCCTGCAGAGTTTTTCGGTAACGTTGCGTAAAAAAAACGTAAGCAGTAAAACAACAATCGTAAAAAAAAAATGTTTGTTCAGTAGCTATTAAACGATGAGAACAGACTCCAGACTCCTCCACAGTGCAATAACACATGGATTTAGTCGTGTGCAGTGTTAGCTAAGGGTAACGAGTTGTGGCTATGATTACGAGGATTATATAGTAATAACCGGAGGCTGCGTAGTCTGAACCAAGATGGCAAAACGTACTTATTCTCACATTCACCCAAAACAGAATCAAGTTACAGAGACTCTCCTTCAATTCTTACCTCTCACGATAAAGTAGTAAAGTAACTTGTAGCATTAGCATGCAACACAGTGTGTTAACGTCAAAATGTTCGTGAATGCCCGAGTTCATCGCTCGTGCATTCACGACTTCGAGTCACAAAACTAATTTTCAGTCGATCTTTTGGAAAAAACAAAAGAATCTTTTAGTAACGCCTCTTTTTTTTTCTCTGCAAATATTTTCAATGTGGTTAAAATTCTGCGGTTTTGGTTTATGCTAATATTTTAGCGTTACGCTTGACATCAGCATCATATTGTGTTGCGCGCTGCCTCGATTCACACTTCTTCAGGGACGAAGTACAAAAATATTGACTTTTCTTTGTTGCAACTTTTTTTCACAAAAGGCTTGTGTCTCGTTTGTCTGGCTCATGTCAGTGCCTCTGTGTATCTGTATGAAACTGTTCTTTTAAAATGTATTTCTATAATCTCTCTGCATGTTACTCTTGAAAATATATTACATTTTTTTTTCTAAGATGAGAATTTACTGTATATTGTGTGTTTCAAGGAAGGAAATGATATTACAGGCTTTACGGTAACAGATGATGATCCACAAGGTGCAATAAAATGAATATTTAGATTAAATAAAAACCTTTGTGTCCTTTATCATCTTTAGTTTGAGAAATTCATTTCCAGCGGTTTATCAACGTGATAAGTTGTCGTTTTGTGTTGTTGTAGTTTTTCTTGTGGATTAATGTGCAATGTGGTCGTTCCCTTATCTCACCACCGTGGACACACAAACACACATTGATTCATCTTGTTGATCTTGTGGGTTCTCCAGTAACCTGAGCCAACAACAACACAGAACTTCACAGAATAAATGTTTATATTATATAAGTTTTTAATTATCTCAAATGTTTTATTTTTTATTTCTTAATTTTTTTGATGTGACAAGTAAATGTAAAATAAAATGGAACTTGTGCATAAATATTAACTTCTTGTTTGCCTCTGAGGAGAAGTCAAGGTTGTGGTTAGAGTCAATACAATGTGGTTCCCAAACTAGGGGTGGGGCCCCTGTAGGGGGTCACTAGATATACTATACTATATATGTGTGTTGTAGCCATAATCGTTAAAGACAGAAAATGGTTGTTAGATTTCAAATTAATAAATGTTGCTAAAGTGAGAGATTAGCAGCATCAGGAGGCATTTGGGGCCAGAGGCTGAAAGGTTGGAGAACACCTGACCCAACAGAGCTTCAACATTTAATTCAACATCATAGCTTTTAGATTTCTAAACCTGAAATTCCAAAAGATTATGAGTTGATTCCTCATGTTCGCAGGAAACCTAAAAAACAGACGTCTGAACCTCGACCTTCAGTAGTGGCTCCGCCCACTTGTACCATATGTGTTTGAGTTGTTACAGGAATCTGGGTTTTCCACCGCTTCTTTTACAGATCAGCTGATTCAGAGTCTGAACTTATTGATGTGATGAGCTAATGATTGACGACGACAGAAGAGATAATCAGGTCGTCGGCTGAATAGAGAAGAACTGTTTCTGTGTGTGCGGCACAGATGTTGGTCTTTATTTTTAACATTTCTGTGAAAACACTTGATCGAAGCTGAAGTCGATCATGAGATCAGTCGGAGTTTCTCTTCTCTGGCTGTTTCTTCTCGTCATCAAATCTGAAATTGTGAGTAAAACATTTTTAAATCTGATTCTCCAGTTATCGCTAATTTATATTGTTTAAGGCAGGTGAACTGGAAGGTAGAATGCTGTTGTTGCTAAATACAGTGAATTATAGTATTTATAATAACAAGATGCTGTGGAAAAATAAGTACTGCAACCTTTTACTAAAGAAACAGTAGAATAAAGAGTGTCACTAATATGTATTTTATCATTGCATTATGATTATTGATTTATATAATTATAATTTAGAAATCACTGCTGCACTTGGAGGTCATTGCATTTCATTTAAAATCCTTTAAACGGATCCAACTAATGATACCATTAATACATGAATGAAAAGTGTCTTTAAATATGACCCTTAGAAGTTGGATGACTGTTGTTGCTGTGTATGATGTGCTGGTGTTGTCACTCAGATAGAGCAGATCCAAAAGAGACCTCAGCTCCCTATCCCAACGACCCCTGAGATCACCAGCACCCCCCCGCCGCCCCCGATCCCAACCCCAGCCCCGACAGCTGCTGAGGAGAAAGAAGACGAGTTCCTGGGTTCACCTGAGTGTCTTGAGAAGAAGTCAGTGACCGACCATCTGAGCCTCTTCCGTTGGTCGCATAAATGTTTTTGTTAATTATATGTAAACTATACATCTATACACACACATACATAGATAAATATATATGTATCTACTTAAAGGGGACATATTATGCCCATTTTACCGCAAGTTGATATATTTCCTTAGGGTCTTAATGAAATGTCTGTAACATTTTTTGGTAAAATACCACAAGGATCATTTAAAACTGCACCTTTTTACCCTGTCTAAAACAGCCCTCCTCAAATTGACCTGTTTTGAGTCTGTCAGCTCACCACAAACAGCTGTTTTCTATTTATACCTGCTGCTTCAACCGGGGCGACACACACACACAGAAGCGAGCGTTTACCCGTAAACAAACACCGACACATCCCCGGAACAAACACAGACACGTCCACCAGAAGCGAACCGCTGATATCACCCAGCGAGCCCGAGCTGAGGAGGGGCTGTGGCTCGTAACTTCCCCCGACCGCCGGCTCTGCTTCTCGGCCAGACCTCCGCCTCTCACCCCGCTCACCGGCTGGTTAGTGTCCCCCCTCGGCTAGCTTCCCAGCTAACAGCCGCCTCCCCGAGCTGAGGAGGGGGCTGTGGCTCGTAACTTACCCCGGTCTCCTCCTCCGCCAGATCTCCGCCTTCCGAGGGGGAGGGGCTATGCCATGTAGACAGACTGTGACGTCAATTCTGGTCCCATTTGACGCACTCTAGCGTATAGTTTCTGACATAGAGGAACCACAACAAATCGCTGGAGTTGTTTTTTTCCAGAGTTTTTGGTACGGTATACATGCCAGATACCCAAATTAACGTGTAGAAGCACGACAAAAGTGGAATTTTCATAATGTCCCCTTTAAGATAAACGCTGACGTGCCTGTGAATTCATCACATCTTTAATAGATTCTCTGTGATGACGTGTGTGAATAAATTCAAATTGTTGGCGTGTGTGTGTTCACCAGGTTGACTCGTGCATCATGTGACCTGGTGTTCTGTCCTCCGTGGGAGCGTTGCATCGAAGGACAGTGCTCCTGTAAACCTGCGTATCTGTGTCCCACTGACGACGTTGAGCCGGTTTGTGGTCGAGACCACAGGACGTACCGCTCCTACTGCCAGGTTCGATTCCCACTGTTCCACGGGGACGGAAACGAGTTTAGATTTAGATCATGTTTATAGTTTTCTATACATTCAACTCGAAAAATGAAGTGTATTTATCAAAGTTTATCTCCACCTGATCGTCTTTAATAACAATAACAATCTTTTCCCAGGTGATGGCGGTCTCTTGTCGGACTAAGAAACCTACCATGTCTTACTTTGGTGACAAATGTGCAGGTTCGCTCCAACAGACGTATTCGTCACATATTTGTCATATAAGTTGTTTCTATGTTTTAAGTGAACTTTACCATTGTCTTTCTCTCTTTTGACACAGAGAATATTCTGGAGATCGGGACTGTGATCGATTCTGAGACCGGAGTCGTCAGCGTCTCGGTTCCTGACAAGAGCCAAACAGGTGTTGAGAAGCACCTGGTCTGTCGGGGGCTGTGGGACATGGCGGCAGCTAACGTGGCCTGCAAAGAACATGGGAATCCACTGTGAGAGGAGACATGCATTCATATGAAACACATGTATAGTGAGAGGTGGATGAGAAACATGGATTGACGACCCGTCTCGTGAACAGGGGCGCGGCGGTCGCTGGCTCCGTCCGTTACTCCAACCTGACGACGGAGCATCCAGGCAAACAGTTCCCCCCCACCTGTGTCAGCATCCGGTGCCAAGGTTACGAGAAATCCCTGTCCGAGTGTGTCATCTACGACAAGATGGCGATCGGGGGGAGGCGGGTCGCCACGGCAACGTGTTATAACCCGTCACAGGCCCTGACAGGTCTGGATGGATGGAAGGATGGATGGATGGATGGATGATTGGATGAATGGATAAATCGTTTTCTGACCTTTTGAATTTGTTCATCATTTCAGAAGACTGCGGCTTCACGTGTGCAAACAGCAAGTGTGTGCTTCTGAGCCAGACATGTGATGGAGTGGATGACTGTGGCGACCGTAGTGATGAAATGTGCTGCAAAGGTAAGTACACACATACACACATACACACACACACACACACGTAATAACCCTGTGTTGTGCAATAATGCTTAAAAAATGATAACATAGAATGGTGTGCCTTTAGGCATTCAAAAATGTGGTTATCAAAATAAAATCTAAAACATTCATATTTAAAATATTAATATTAAATCATAACTTTAATAGGTTAAAGTTGTCTCTGGTGTAAATCAGGGTGCTCTCAAAGTAATGGCTTGCCAAAAGAGTAACACCCTCTGTGGGCTTTTAAAATGTTTGTGGACCCTCTAAAGATAGCAGCCCCCCCCCCCTTTCTTCTGAAGTTGTTAACGACTAGCAGCGGAGGAAGATCTTAAATGAGGTGAAGACTATCCGTGTGTCTGTGTAGATGTTAAATCAGAGAATGAGAGTCAGAGATATATGCAAAGGAAGCCTGTGAAGAGCATTACAAAAAAAACCTTACTTTCGAATAACTTATAAACACAATATCACAACACATTTCTAACTTATAAACACCACACAGAGTCAAATAAACAGTCATGCTTTGCTTTGTATAATTATTAAGCCCAGTTTTTGTTACCCGTCCTTGAAAAGGGAAAAGAGGTTGCTATGCTGTTAGCAGTTTGTCTTGCCGGTTGGTCGTAAGGTTTCTGCAGTCGTGGTTCTGTTGAGCTGTGGGGCTCAGTTGCTGGTTCGAAATTCTAACCTGCAAGACATCAAGTAGCTGCTAGGAGTTTGGTAGAGCTTGATTTGAGAGGAGGTTTCCTTGATGAGGTGAGCTGGGAGCTGCACCTTTGCTCACCAATCGTAGATGGGAAGAGAAGATGTGCTGGAGCAGCCAGGTTCCCCCTCAGCGATGCAGGAGAAGAGAGCTGGCCGCCTGGCTCCTTGGTAGGATTGTGGAAAAAAGAAAAATAATTGGGGTAGACCTTGCCTTATATTGTACGGTGACCTCACAGGTCATTGGTCCAAAGTGACCAATAGGAGTTGACCCTGGTGGCTTTTTCACACATCTGGGTGAAACTGTCCGGAACAAAAGGACCTACAGCATCCTGAGAGATTGAGTTCCTTGGCTTTTTAGTAGTTCTCCTGAACAAAGGGACCATGCTTGTGTTCAGGCTTTGACTACACATATAGGCCGAAGAGTAGATCTTTAGTTTCACAAAACCACTGTCCCAACACCTGTATTGTCAGGTTGCAGGAGAGGTGGTCTGCTGTGTAAGACGGGTGTGTGTCTTCATAAAGATTCTGTCCATGATGGACACGTCGACTGTCTGGACGGTGAAGACGAATCGCCCAAACACAACAGTGAGTTACACACACTCTCACAATGACAGTTTAAATTACATCATGTTTTGACGTTTTTTATGTGGTTTAATTATGAAGTCCAGTTATAAATTACTTCTAGTAGTCTGTAAAAGTACGACATAACAGAACTCCGATGTGTTCAAGTGTTTTTACTTTCCACAGGATCAAGCAAGCCAGGACTCAGCAACTCAGGTACAGTGAGGACTGATGGGAACTCAGCGCTCGGTTCAAATGGTTGTTGTTGTTGATTAGATTTGTTTTTCTCTTTATTTCAGATTTGATCTCTCCTCATGATGGTACGTTAACCGGGAAGCTTTCAGAACTTTATTCACAGAGCTGATATGATAGCTTATGGCTTTATTAATAAGTGGATGGATTGATGGATTGATGGATTGATGGATTGATGGATTGATGGATGGATGGATGGATGGATTGATGGAGTTTAAACTGATTACTCTTCGTGCCTAGAGATCAAAGCCAGCCGATTTCAGCTGGAGTCCAAGTTACAGTGTGGGATTCCCAATGCGACCACGGTGGACGACGAGGAGGTGGAGGAGCGAAGGCGGGGCCACCGCGTCAAGAGGGTGGTGGGAGGAGTCCCGGCAAGACCGGTCAGTCAGAAACACTGCTGCCTGTTTAACTGTATATACACACCCAGTTATTAACAACACTATGTATAAACCTGTGTGTGTGTGTGTGTGTGTGTGTGTGTTTATACAGACTCAGATCCAGTGGCAGATCGCTCTGGAGGATAACAGGAAGATCTACTGTGGTGGAGCGTATATCGGGGACTGCTGGGTAATCACCGCTGCTCACTGCGTCAGGTAAACGAGGACGTGTTAGCATTAGCATAAAATATTAGCATCCTGATTGTTGGAGAGTTTAGCAAAGTTTCCTCTTCCTCTTTTGGGATACGACTTGTTGTTTAAGCCTAATGTTTAAAATAAGGCTAAAACAAGTGCTTCCACTGGACGTTCAAAGAAACTGTCACTTCATCTTGTTATTTTAGGCAGAATGTGATTTTTCTAAGTGAGTTTAAGGTTCAGAATCTTCGTCAGATTTGCACTTTGAGGACTTATTTACTTTAAGAGACTTATTCATCAGTCAGTCGTGCTAGTAATCGTCTCTTCATCAGACCCAACCCGCTGGCGTTCAACGTCAAGTTTTCTCTCTGGAAGAAAACGAAAGCTCAGGACACAACGGACATTGTTCCTGTTGAGGACATTCGCATCCACCCCAGGTACGAATCTTTCCCTCTGTACAGTCGTCATTAAAACTTAAACATTGACCGAACGCACTGGACACAGAAATGACTTGGAGACTTTTAAAACAGGTACGACGCCGGAACATACGAGAACGACATTGCTCTTGTGAAGCTGAAGAAGCTTCCATACGGGGACAGATGTTTCGTGGAGAATCCGGCCATCAGCGCCGTCTGCGTTCCCTGGTCCATGCAGCTCTTCCAGCCCAACCACACCTGCAGCATCTCGGGATGGGGACGAACCAAAGGTCTGTACGTTTCTGTTCGGCTGTGACGTCAAAGGATAAGAAGCTAACTGTAACTTAATCGTAAGCTAGGACCTAAAGAAAGACAACGTCGCGGATCATTTCTTGAGTCAGACTCAATTGTCGTTAACTTAGACAAGTTATTTTGATTATTCATCGTGTTGGAGTGTTGTAACGTTTGTGTGCAGATGGTCGATCCGCCCGGGTGTTGCTCTGGGCCAACGTGTCGCTCATCGCCGACTGTCAGAGATTCTACAGAGCTCGATTCAAGCCAGGAATGATGTGTGCAGGTGAGTCCTCAGTGACCTGAGGACACTCACAGTTTATAATGGTGTGTGTGTGTGTGTGACTGTGTGTGTGTGTGTGTGTGTGCAGGTGACCTGGACGGCAGCGTGGACTCCTGTCAGGGCGACAGTGGCGGTCCTCTGGTCTGTGAAGATGAACTGGGCGTCTCTTACCTGTGGGGCATCGTCAGCTGGGGGGACAAGTGTGGTCACGCTGGATTCCCTGGAGTTTATACACAAGTAATACAACCAAAAATCTATACACTGAAAAAACATACACAACCTTAATGTGTCATTAACATGAAACTATTTTGACTCCGCCAGGTCGCTCATTACTTTGAATGGATCAGAAGCAACACAGGTTGGCCGACAGTCACCAGGTTTAACTCCTGATGACGAGGACCCCCCCCCCCCCCCCCCCCGCCCACACACACACATTGCTTTTCTTTCTGATTGTGATTAAAACTTGAAATGTTCAAAGTGATTTCATCACATTCCCAAAATTGTCAAACACAATAAGACATAATAAAAGTTTATTCTTAAGGAATGTACTGGGGGGGGTTAAATACTTGCATTGTGTCAAATTAAATACCTGTAATATTTAAAATAATACAAAATAATAATTAATTTGGTGTTGTTGTAGTTTTTCTTGTGGATAAGTGTGCAGTGTCACTCGTTCCCTTATCTCACAACCGTGGACACACAAACGCACATTGATTAATTTTGTTGATCTTGTGTGTTCTCCAGTGACCTGAACCAACAACAACACAGAACTTCACAGAATAAAAGCGTTATTTATTTAATATGTTTATTTTCTATTTCTTTATTTTGAAGTTTCTTGATGTAACTTCTGTCATTTTATTAAAGGCAGTAAAAGTTGGCAGAAAAGAAGATCTAGACGCAAATTCAAAGGATAAAATAACAGAAGTTTAGAACAGAAGACAGATAAATCAAAACAAGTATAACATTTTAAAAAGGCAATAAACAGGCAAGAACATTTATAGTGCATGTAAAATAAAATGAAACTTGTGTATAAATATTAACTTCTTGTTTGCCTCTGAGGAGAAATCAAGGTTGTGGTTAGAGTCAATACAATTTGGTTGCCAAACTAGGGGTGGGGGCGCCGTGGGGGGTCACGAGACTCAGAGAGGGGGCCACAATGTCCAAAAATCGAATATGTGTGTTGTAGCCAAAATCGTTACAGAAGACAGAAAAAGGATGTTAGATTTAAAATGAATAAATGTTGCTTAAGTGACAGATTAGCACCAGCATCAGGAGGCATTTGGGGCCAGAGGCTGAAAGGTTGGAGAACACCTGACTCAATAGAGCTTCAACATGTAATTCAACATCATAGCTTTTAGATTTCTAAACTTGAAATGCCCAAAAATTCTTGAGTTGGTTCCTCATGTTCGCAGGAAATCTAAAAACTAGACGTCTGAACCTTGACCTTCAGTAGTGGCTCCGCCCACGTGTACCATATGTGTTTGAGTTGTTACAGGAATCTGGGTTTTCCACCGCGTCGTTTACGGATCACGATCAGCTGATCCAGAGTCTGAACTTATTGATGTGATGAGCTAATGATTGACGACGACAGAAGAGATAATCAGGTCGTCGGCTAAACAGAGAAGAACTGTTTCTGTGTGTGCGGCACAGATGTTGGTCTTTATTTTTAACATTTCTGTGAAAACACTTGATCGAAGCTGAAGTCGATCATGAGATCAGTCGGAGTTTCTCTTCTCTGGCTGCTTCTTCTCGTCATCAAATCTGAAACTGTGAGTAAAACATTTTTAAATCTGATTCTCCGGTTATCGCTATTTGATATTGTTTAGAGCAGGTGAACTGGAAGGTAGAATGCTGTTGTTGCTAAATACAGTGAATTATAGTATTTGTAATAACATGTATATTATACTCCAGTGGAAAAATAAGTACTGCAACCTTTTACTAAAGAAACAGTAGAATAAAGAGTGTCACTAATATGTGTTTTATCATTGCATTATGATTATTGATTTATATAATTATAATTTAGAAATCTCTGCTACACTTGGAGGTCATTGCATTTAATTTAAAATCCTCTAAACTGATCTAACTAATGATACCATTAATACATGAATGAAAAGTGTCTTTAAATATGACCCTTTATCCCACCGACCCCTGAGGTCGCCGGCGCCCCCCCGCCGACCCTGACCCCAACAGCTGCTGAGGAGAAAGAAGACGAGTTCCTGGGTTCACCTGAGTGTCTGGAGAAGAAGTCAGTGACCGACCATCTGAGCCTCTTCCTATATCAACTATACATCTATACACACACATATATAGATAAATATATATGTATCTACTTAACATAAACGCTGACGTGCCTGTGAATTCATCACATCTTTAATAGATTCTCTGTGATGACGTGTGTGAATAAATTAAAATTGTTGGCGTGTGTTCACCAGGTTGACTCGTGAATCATGTGACCTGGTGTTCTGTCCTCCGTGGGAGCGTTGCATCATAGGACAGTGCTCCTGTAAACTTCCGTATCTGTGTCCTACTGTCGACGTGAAGCCGGTTTGTGGTCGAGACCACAGGACGTACCGCTCCTACTGCCAGGTTCGATTCCCACTGTTCCACGGGGACGGAAACGAGTTTAGATTTAGATCATGTTTATAGTTTTCTATACATTCAACTCATAAATGAATTGTATTTATCAAAGTTTATCTCCACCTGATCGTCTTAATAACAATAACAATCTTTTCCCAGGTGATGGCGGTCTCTTGTCGGACTAAGAAACCTACCATGTCTTACTTTGGTGACAAATGTGCAGGTTCGCTCCAACAGACGTATTCGTCACATATTTGTCATATAAGTTGTTTCTATGTTTTAAGTGAACTTCACCATTGTCTTTCTCTCTTTTCACATAGAGAATATTCTGGAGATCGGGACTGTGATCGATTCTGAGACCGGAGTCGTCAGCGTCTCGGTTCCGGACAAGAGCCAAACAGGTGTTGAGAAGCACCTGGTCTGTCGGGGGCTGTGGGACATGGCGGCAGCTAACGTGGCCTGCAAAGAACATGGGAATCCACTGTGAGAGGAGACACGCATTCATATGACACACATCTATAGTGAGATGTGGATGAGAAACATGGATTGACGACCCGTCTCGTGAACAGGGGCGCGGCGGTCGCTGGCTCAGTCCGTTACTCCAACCTGACGACGGAGCATCCAGGCAAACAGTTCCCCCCCACCTGTGTCAGCATCCGGTGCCAAGGTTACGAGAATTCCCTGTCCGAGTGTGTCATCTACGACAAGATGGCGATCGGTGGGATGCTGGTCGCCACGGCAACGTGTTATAACCCGTCACAGGCCCTGACAGGTCTGGATGGATGGAAGGATGGATGGATGAATGGATGGATGGATGAATAGATGGATGAATGGATGGATGGATGGATGGATGAATAGATGGATAAATCGTTTTCTGACCTTTTGAATTTGTTCATCATTTCAGAAGACTGCGGCTTCACGTGTGCAAACAGCAAGTGTGTGCTTCTGAGCCAGACATGTGATGGAGTGGATGACTGTGGCGACCGTAGTGATGAAATGTGCTGCAAAGGTAAGTACACACACACACACACACACACACACACACACACACACGTAATAACCCTGTGTTTTGCAATAATGCTTAAAAAGTGATAACATAGAACGGTGTGCCTTTAGGCATTCAAAAAAGTTGGTTATCAAAATAAAATATAGAACATAAATATTTAAAACATTAAATATAAAAGATAGCCAATTAATTGATTAAGATCAGTCTCATTTACATCTAGTTCAATTAGAAATCTCAATATTTACTATTAAAGATTATATAATGAACATTTAAGGTTATGGAGTTCTTTTCAGTGTAGAGGTTGGCAAAATTCACTTATGCAACATTAATGAAAGAACATTGTTGAAAGAAAAACATTTATTATGGATACAATAAAGTATAAAAACACAAATTACTAACAACGTACTTACTAAACAAAGATATGTATGTGAGAGTGTGTGTGCCTATGTTAATCAGGGTGCTCTCAAAATGGTGGCTTGCCAAAAGAGTTACACCCTCTGTGGGCTTTTAAGATGGTCGCGGACCCTCTAAAGATAGCAGCCCCCCCCCCCCCCTTCTTCTGAAGTTGTTTATGACTAGCAGCGGGGGAAGGTTTTAAATGAGGTGAAGACTATCCGTGTGTCTGTGTAGATTTTAAATCAGAGAATGAAAGTCAGACAAATTGCAAAGAAAGCCTGTGAAGAGCATTACAAAAAAACCTTACTTTCGAATAACTTATAAACACAATATCACAACACATATCTAACTTATAAACACCACACAGAGTCAAATAAACAGTCATGCTTTGCTTCGTATAATTATTAAGCCCAGTTTTTGTTACCCGTCCTTGAAAAGGGAAAAGAGGTTGCTATGCTGTTAGCAGTTTGTCTTGCCGGTTGGTCGTAAGGTTTCTGCAGTCGTGGTTCTGTTGAGCTGTGGGGCTCAGTTGCTGGTTCGAAGTTCTTACCTGCAGGACATCGAGTCGCTGCTAGGAGTTTGGTAGAGCTTGATTTGAGAGGAGGTTTCCTTGATGAGATGAGCTGGGAGCTGCATCTTTGCTCACCAATCGTAGATGGGAAGACAAGATGTGCTGGAGCAGCCAGGTTCCCCCTCAGTGATGCAGGAGAAGAGAGCTGGCCGCCTGGCTCCTTGGTAGGATTGTGGGGAAAAAAACGAATTAGGGGAGACCTTGCCTTATATTATCCTGGTTACCTCACAGGTCATGGGGCCAGAGTGACCAATAGGAGTTGACCCTGGTGTCTTTTTTACACCTCTGGGTGATACTGTCCGGTACAAAAGGACCTGCGGCATCCTGGGAGATTGAGTTTGTTGGCTTTTTAGTAGTTCTCCTGAACAAAGGGACCATGCTTGTGTTCAGGCTTTTGACTACACATATAGGCCGAAGAGTAGATCTTTAGTTTCACAAAACCACTGTCCCAACACCTGTATTGTCAGGTTGCAGGAGAGGTGGTCTGCTGTGTAAGACGGGTGTGTGTCTTCATAAAGATTCTGTCCATGATGGACACGTCGACTGTCTGGACGGTGAAGACGAATCGCCCAAACACAACAGTGAGTTACACACACTCTCACAATGACAGTTTAAATTACATCATGTTTTGAAGTTTTTTATGTGGTTTAATTATGAAGTCAAGTTATAAAATACTTCTACTAGTCTGTAAAAGTACGACATAACAGAACTCCGATGTGTTCAAGTGTTTTTACTTTCCACAGGATCAAGCAAGCCAGGACTCAGCAACTCAGGTACAGTGAGGACTGATGGGAACTCAGCGCTCGGTTCAAATGGTTGTTGTTGTTGATTAGATTTGTTTTTCTCTTTATTTCAGATTTGATCTCTCCTCATGATGGTACGTTAACCGGGAAGCTTTCAGAACTTTATTCACAGAGCTGATATGATAGCTTATGGCTTTATTAATAAGTGGATGGATTGATGGATTGATGGATTGATGGAATGATGGATTGATGGATGGATGGATGGATGGATGGATGGATGGATTTTAAACTGATTACTCTTCGTGCCTAGAGATCAAAGTCAGCCGATTTCAGCTGGAGTCCAAGTTACAGTGTGGGATTCCCAAAGCTACCACGGTGGACGACGAGGAGATGGACGAGCCTGGGTGGGTCCGCCGCGTCAAAAGGGTGGTGGGAGGAGTCCCGGCAAGACCGGTCAGTCAGAAACACTGCTGCCTGTTTAACTTTATATACACACCCAGTTATTAACAACACTATGTATAAACCTGTGTGTGTGTGGTGTACACAGACTCAGATCCAGTGGCAGGTCGCTCTGGAGGATAACAGGGTGATCAACTGTGGTGGAGCGTATATCGGGGACTGCTGGGTAATCACCGCTGCTCACTGTGTAAGGTAAAAGAGAACGTGTTAGCATTAGCATAAAATATTAGCATCCTGATTGTCGGAGAGTTCAGGAAAGTTTGCTCTTTTCAATTTTAAAAATAAAATCTTCACTTGTTTGATCTTTTGTACGCAAGATATTCCCTTTGCACCCGATGAATATCATGTGGGAACAATGTTTGTGCAGCAGCAAATGATTCCTGCCGATGACGACCACACGTCTGTTGTGCAATAGTGCTTTAAAAGTGATGCCATAGAATGGTGTGCCTTTAGGCATTCAATAAATTTGGATATCAAAATAAAATATAAAACATTAATATTTAAAATATGAATATTAAATCATAACTTTAATTGTTTAAAGTTACCTCGGGGTACTACCCTGCAATGGAAGGGAAAAGTTAGCCAATTTATTGATTAAGTTCAGTCTTATTTAGATCTAGTTCAATTAGAAATCTCAATATTTTACCATTAAAGATTATATAATGAACAATGAAGCTTATGGAGTTCTTAACAGTGTAACGGTTGGAAAAGTTCAGTTATGCAACATTGATGAAAGAACATTTGTTAAAGAAAAACATTTATTATGAACATAACAAAGTATAAAAACACAAATTACTAAACAATCAAACTAACTAACAAGGAGGTGTGTGTATGTGTGTGTGTGAATGTAAATTAGCATGCTTTCAAAATGGTCGCTGATCCCCTTAGATAAGAGCCCCCCCCCCCCCCCCCCCTTCTTCTGAGGTTGTTTTACGGCCGTTGCTTTACGGGTGAGGGGGAAGGTTTAACTTGGTGAGATGAAGGTTGGTGAAAAGAGAGAGAATTGGGGGAGACCTGGCTTTATATTGGCCAATAGTAGTGACCAATAGGAGGTGAGCCTTCCGGATTTTCACACCTCTGTGTGAAGATGTCCAGAACAAAGGGACATGCAGCATCCTGGGAAACTGAGTTCGGGAGGCTTTTTCCAGAACACCGAACATGCGGCATCAGGCATCTATGTAATTGATCTTGTGCCAACAAAATAAAACAGTTTTCACCTATTAAGAGATTAGGGCTCTGTAAGTAACTGGCCATGGATTCAGTGAATTGCATTCTGCGATACGACTTCTTATTTTAGACTAATGTGTAAAATTAAGTTTGGATAAATTCATGACTAACAAGTGCTTCCACTGGACGTCACTTCATCTTGTTATTTTAGGCAGAATGTGTTTTTTCTAAGTGAGTTTAAGGTTCAGAATCTTCGTCAGATTTACACTTTAAGGACTTATTTACTTTAAAAGACTTATTCATCAGTCAGTCGTGCTAGTAATCGTCTCTTCATCAGACCCAACCCGCTGAAGTTCAACGTCTTCTTGTCTCTCTGGAAGAAATCAAGACATCAGGAAACAACGGACATTGTTCCTGTTGAGGACATTTTCATCCACCCCAGGTACGAATCTTTCCCTCTGTACAGTCGTCATTAAAACTTAAACATTGACCGAACACACTAGACACAGAAATGACTTGGTGACTTTTAAAACAGGTACGACGCCGGAACATACGAGAACGACATTGCTCTTGTGAAGCTAAGGAAGCTTCCATTCGATGACAGATGTTTCGGGGAGAATCCGGCCATCAGCGCCGTCTGCGTTCCCTGGTCCTCGCAACTTTTCCAGCCCAACCACACCTGCAGCATCTCGGGATGGGGACGAACCAAAGGTCTGTACGTTTCTGTTCGGCTGTGACGTCAAAGGATAAGAAACTAACTGTAACTTAATCATAAACTAGGACCTAAAGAAAGAGGACGTCGTTGATAATTTCTTGAGTCAGACTGAATGTCGTTAAGTGAGACAAGTTATTTTAATCATTGATCGTGTTGGAGTGTTGTAATGTTTGTGTGCAGATGGTCGATCCGCTCAGGTGTTGCTCTGGGCCAACGTGTCGCTCATCGACAACTGTCAGAGATTCTACAATGATCAATTCAAACCAGGAATGATGTGTGCAGGTGAGTGTGGGAGTCCTCAGTGACCTGAGGACACTCAGTTTATAATGGTGTGTGTGTGTGTGTGACTGTGTGTGTGTGTGTGTGTGCAGGTGACCTGGACGGCAGCGTGGACTCCTGTCAGGGCGACAATGGCGGTCCTCTGGTCTGTGAAGATGAACTGGGCGTCTCTTACCTGTGGGGCATCGTCAGCTGGAGGGACAAGTGTGGTCGGCCTGGATTCCCTGGAGTTTATACACAAGTAATACAACCAAAAATCTATACACTGAAACAACATACACAACCTAAATGTGTCATTGACATGAAAGTATTTTGCCTCCGCCAGGTCGCTCATTACTTTGAATGGATCAGAAGTAACACAGGATGGCCGGCAGTCACCAGGTTTAACTCCTGATGACGAGGATACCCCCCCCCCCACACACACACACACACGTTGATTTTCTTTTTGATTTTAATCTGACCGCAGCGTGTGTGATTACAGACAACGTGATTAAAACTTGAGTTGTTCAAAGTTTTTTCATTTTCAAACAATCAATTACTTTTAATTGTGAAACATAAGACATAATAAACGTTTCTTCTTAAGGAATGTACTGAGGGGTTAAATACTTGCTTTGTGTCCAATGAAATACCTGTATTATTTATAATAATACCACTTTAAAATAATTTCCTATTTCTATGGCGTAAGATATTGATATTTGCTCTAACCCCGCTAACACAATAGCCTGGAATGTTTCAACAACTATGAAAAATATATATTTTTAAAGGTATTAAAAGTATATTGCTGCTATATTTAAGTACAGGGTGATATTTCGTAATGATAGTTATAATGGATCTTTTAAATATTTATATATAAATAATTACGGATACAGATTCAATTGTTTTATTTCACCACATCTTTAATAAAGTCCAAAATGACTACAACAGAAAATATCACTGTAAACAAACAAAGGTGAAATTGAATGACACAAGAATCTCAGCGGGATCTTTGAACCTGTTCCACGGGCAGCTGCAGACGGATCGAACTTCTCAACCTCCGGAGATCATCGTCCACCTGCAGACACACACAAGTTCGATTCCAGCTGATTTTATTTTAAAGAGGCACGGTGGTTGTGTGTGTGTGTGTGTGTGTTTGGTCTGTTCATCACCTCGGCCATCTTGTCTTTGAGCTCGTTGTATTTTTGAAGATCAAATTTCTGTTGAGACACTCTGCGGTGGAAGAAGTGAAGGAACTGACGATCCCTTGCCCCCGTGACCATGAACTCCTGCACACACACACACAGACACACACACACACACACACACACACACACACACACAACTTTGCCTTAGAGCTCAAAGGGCCTTTTGAAAGAGTGAGTACCAGATAGAGTGTCCTAACTGATATGGTCTGACATACAAACATGTGGGTCTACCTGTTTTGTGAGGATGTAGTAGCCGAAGAAGATCATGCTGGTGGTGCAGGAGATGAAGAAGGTGACTGGCTCCATGACGTCCCATGCAAACACATACCTGTCACACACACACACACACACGATTACAGAGAAGTCCTGAGGGTTGTAAAACTGGAAGTTTCAGGTTGGTGAATGTGTGTGTGTGGATCACCAGGTGAGGTAACCCAGGAATCCTCCCTGTAGTGATAGGTAACCAAGCCCCGCCCACCCCAGCAGGGAGGCTCTCGACTCCGCCTCCTTCGCCATCTGGATTTTCACCTACACACACACACACAGTATTTAGTGTTTGTACAGTATATCCGGATGATATTAAAGTCAATATGATATGTATATTTTTGTTGATATATTATGATATATAGTATGATGTGGTACCGTCTCCAGTGGCCTGAGCTCCTGTTGTAGTTGCTCCCGTTGGATCAGCAGCTCCGAGTGTTTGACGTGTTGCTGCTGAGGGAGATTCAGAGCGGATTGAAGGAGCTGGACCACGTACTTCATATCGTTCAGACCCAACACGTGCTCATGAGACACACCTGACACACGGAGAGAGACAAGTCTAAATGTTACAGGTGAAAAACATTAAAAGATATTTGAGCAAACATTTAACATTTAAGTAACAAAAATAAGTTGTGTGTTCTGATAGCGCCCTCTAGAGGCACACACAGGGTTTACCTTGGCCGAGAGAGCCAACATTGTATGTGACGCCGTTGATGACGAGCTGGAAATCTTTATTTAAAACTGTTTCCATAAACGTGCACGAGGAGATTCTCTGTCCATCTGAGGAAAGAAAATAATGTTTTACTAATTTGTGTTTTTTTTCAATACTGTTCAGAGAGTTCAGACTTTAGGTTCAATATTAAAATTTCTACATTGGTTGGTGTTTGTGTGGTCCCGGCAGGTCCAGTACTTGACTTTGTGTTACCTCCGTTCAGCAGAGCGGCGCTGTGGACCCCGGGGTCTTTGGCTGAGATGTCTCGAAGCAGGTCGCCCACGGTGGTCAACATGGGCGTCAGGGTGAAGCGAGACGGTTGACCTGCAGGGAGACGCACCGACAGGACCGGGCGGCCCAGGCTGTAATGAAGAGACACATCTGAAAGAGAGAGAGAGAGACACACATACAGTACTTACACCTTTACCATTGGTTTAATAATTGAAGTTTACATATTAGACAAAATACAACATATTGATTAACGGTTGGACACACAGCCCCATAGCTGTTTTTATGCTAAGCTAGGCTAACCATGTCCTGTTTCCAGCTCTGCACTAAATGCATCATAACAAAAACAAATGCTTGATTTTATTTACATCACTTTCATGTGACTTTGGAAAAAAGAGAGAGTCACAGAGAGTTTACCTTTGGTCGGTGGTTCACTGCTGTAGCCGGAGAAGAAGCTGGTCGACCAGGCTGAACTGAACTGAGACACAAAAGGAATCCTCACAGTCACACATGTATCGTGGATACTGATCCTGATCCTGGTCTATAATTTACAACGAGCCTCAGGTACATGCTGCACCTATTGGCGGTGGTCTAGTGGCAGAAACTTGGACTATGGGCAGAGAAGGTCTTTGGTTCGTCTCCGGTTCGACTCCACGGAGAGACAACAAAAGACGAACCTGGATTGATCTATCCCAAAATCCAAGAGTCTCCCTACCCTGTCTAGTGCCCCTGAGCAAGGCACCTTACTCCCCCAACATCTGCTCCCCGAGCGCCGTTCATGGTCGCTCACTGCTCTGTGTGTACTGCACCAGATGGGTCAAAAGCAGAGATTAAATTTCCCTACCTGCATGAGTGTGCCTTTGCATGTCTGTGCCTGTGTTTGGGATGAATAAATGGATCTTAATCTTATTGCACTTTTGTCTATACAAGTGAAATTAGACTTATTGATTGATGACATATTCTGATCTGTCCTCGTGGATATCACCTGAAATACAAAAACATGTGTCTCTGCTGCCCCCCCCCCCCCCCACACACACACACACACACACACACACACACACACACACACACACACACACACACACACACACACACACACACACACACACACACACACACACACACACACACACACACACACACACACACACACTTGTCTTGTCATGTTGGTGTCTTACAGCAGGAAGTAGAGGAAGATAGAAGTAGAACGTTAGCAGTAAAACTTCAGCAGCTGTAGATTTGATGTCATCAGTATTATTTAGAAGTAATGTTGCAGTATTAGTACAACTTGTGGTAAGAAGTGATACAAGTAGTTTATAGCTAACTTTAGAAAAGTATCTTTTTAGAGTTTGAAGCATTTCGTGCTGTGGTATTAGCTCGTTAAAACACAGAGTACACGGTTAAGCAATATCTCCAAACACAGTCTTTATCTATACAGGAAGTGTTAGAGAGCAGGTCCAGATCCGCGTGTTGAACTCACGGTGTCGGTTCGTAGGGTTTTGTTTCTCGAGCAGCAGAACCTGAAGCAGCTGAGCGACCGGGACACGAACATGATGCTGAAGTGAAGGACGGAAGCCTTGAGGCGTGAACGCGTCTGCATGAAGGAATGTGAGGGAGGCGAGTGCAAACAGGTTTCAAACAGGAAGTCGACTTAACTCCTCAGTGACTGGAAGAGGATTCAGAGGAGGCAGCACTGCTCACACTCTGATTATATATGTGTATATAACTTATATAAACTACCTTAAAATGAAAAACCACTCAGACCAGAATTCAAGGTGCCCAGTGAAAACAACTTTTATTAAAAAAAGAAATCGCAAAATTTTGAAATGTTACCAAAAGATGCAGAATTTACAAATAAGTCAAGAAGAGTATTTGATTAAATTGAGTCATTATGCAATTCTCCTCACTTGTTCTATATCAATAAACATATTTGACCAATCTTTGACTTTATTCTATCCTGTATAATTACACAATTTACGCATTGCGTACTCTTCTGTATTTTAATCAATAATAATACGTTTTCATATTTTCACAAATTCATTATTGACACTGTATATCAGTAGAAGAAGTGTGAATATTAATATGTATACAAACTTTTACAGAATTCTTTATTTTACCCAATAACATTACCTGATATTTTCTTATATACCTGTAAGAATCGTCAGGTTGTGTTTTATAGATTCTTAACCTGTAGAGTAACTCATATCTATAGCTGCAGTAACTGTAATGTGATACATATATAAAGTTCAGACAGATAACTCACGCTCAAACATTTATTGCATCATTAGAATAGGTTTCGTGTTTGGCATCGAGGCTCCAACTTAATCACTCCCCCATAGGATTACACAGGAATAATGGGAGTGATGAGTAAGAACCGTTGGAGCCTACAGGTGGATGCTGGGGTCGTGGATCTCCTGATGAATGGAGTGGTCATTCATCTCCATCAGACAGTGGAAGATGTTGATGCTCCTGTCAGGAGAGATATCGTAGGTGCTCATCTCCTTCAGGTTGACGATTGCTTTCTGGAAGCTCTCTGGACAGTTCTCTGTCTGACCCAGCAGGCCCCTCAAGAGTCTCTGATTCGACTCCAACGAGAGACCATGGAGAAAGCGAACGAGAAGATCCAGGTGGCCATTTCTGCTCTTCAGTGATTTATCTATTGCTTTCCTCAGGAATTCATCCAGGGACGGGTCGCAGCTACCCCAGAGAGTTCCCAGGAAACTCTCCAGCTTCTCATCCTTGTGTAAGTGACAATGGAAAATATAAATCGCAGCCAGAAACTCCTGAACGCTCAGATGGACAAAGCAGTAGACTGATTTCTGGAAGATCACACACTCTCTGCTGAAGATCTCAGTACAAACTCCTGAGTACACCGAGGCCTCTGTGACATTAAGACCACACCGCTCCAGGTCTTCTTGGTCGAACATGATGTTTCCTTCCTCCAGATGTTCAAACGCCAGCCTCCCCAGCTTCAGGAGAACGTCCCTGTCAGCCTCCGCCAGCTGCTGGTGACTTGTTTCATTTCCTTTAACATACTTGTTGTTCTTCCTCTTTGTCTGAACCAGCAGGAAGTGTGAGTACAGGTCGGTCAGGGTCTTGGGCAGCTCTCCTCTCTGGTCTGTGGTCAACATGTGCTCCAGAGCTGTAGCACTGGTCCAGCAGAAGACTGGGATTTGACACATGATGTGGAGGCTCCTGGACGTCTTGATGTGTGAGATGATTCTGCTGCACAGCTCTTCATCACTGAATCTCCTCCTGAAGAACTCCTCCTTCTGGGCCTCAGTGAAGCCTCCTACTTCTGTGACCCTGTCCACACAAGCAGGAGGGATCTGATTGGCCGCCGCAGGTCTGGAGGTTATCCAGACGAGAGCCGAGGGAAGCAGATTCCCCCGGATGAGGTTTGTCAGCAGCACGTTGACTGATGACCTCTGTGTGACCTCAGACACAAGCTCCCTGTGGTTGAAGTCCAGAGAAGGTCTGCTTTCATCCAGGCCGTCAAAGATGAACAAAGGTTTACAGACAGCGAGCGTCTCTGCCGTGAGCTTCTGTAACGCTGGATGGAAAACATGGAGCAGCGTGAGAAGACTGTGCTGCTGGTCCTTCACCAGGTTCAGCTCCCTGAAGGAAAACACAGTCAGCAGACCCACATCCTGGTTCTCTAAACCCTCTGCCCAGTCCAGAGTGAACTTCTGCACCAAGAAGGTTTTTCCAACGCCAGCGACGCCGTTGGTCAGGACGACTCTGATGCTGCTCTGCTTGTCAGTGGAGGCTTTAAAGATGTCGTGGACCTTGATGGGAGTGTCGTGGAGGCTCTTCATCTTGGAAGCCGTCTCAAGCTGCCTCACCTCATGTTGAGTATTAACCTCTTCACTCTGTCCCTCTGTGATGTGGAGCTCAGTGTAGATCCTGTTGAGGAGGGTTCTACTTCCTGTTTCATCAGTTCCTTCAGTCACATGTTCACATCTCCTCCTCACTCTGAGCTTATGTTCATCTAAAACCTCCTGCTCCAGCTCATCCTCTGTTAAGAACAAAACAAAGTAGTTTTGCAAACAACCATCGGAGTTTGTTCAGATTTGATCTGTCAATATGTCCCGACATTTACAATAATCTTAATTATTATATTAATAATAATAATAAATAACGTGGACACGTGATGATCTTACTTTGTGTCCGACTGAGCGTCTGTGGTCCTCGTTGCTCCTCCTCAGCTTCACACCACTCGTTGTACTGGTCATTTGTCCTCAGTCTTAAAAAACACAATGTACGTCAATATTACACTGAGTGAGAAGCTTCCTTTTAATAAAAGTTGCAAACATAATTTCATCATATTGCGTTCCCTGATTTTAACTAATTCTAGTTTGTATTATTGTAATGGTTGGTCTGGCTTACATTTAGATAATATTTGATGTTTAGATTTAACATTTAAATTCAATTTGACATTTAAACATCCAGATTTATCAAATAGATTTAGATTAATTAATAAATACATTTGATATTGACATAATTATTTTTTAATATATTTTTAGGGAAGAAGTAAATATGCCACATTTCACAAATTTCCCTGTACTTTTAATAACTGCTACTAACAATAATCTACTGTGTTTAAACTGTTTAGAAAACTTCCTCATTCATGTTTTAATACTTCTTCATACTTTGTACATGACTGAGGCTCGGGACTGAAACCTGGAGGGAAATCACATGACACCAGTGACTCTGTCCTCTGGCTCGAACAGGGAAATCTAGAACAAATACAGATTGATATCAGATTTAGTTAATGATTTCCAAGCAGAACAGGATCTCAATGACTGAAGCAGACGAATCACATGAAACTCGATTTAAGATTGTAAATAAACTTGACAAGCGTCCTGAAATGATATTATTATTATATATATATATATATATATGAAGATACACTCTACTTATTTTCAGTGAATGTGATTTGAATGACATACAGATACTGATTACTTTTATAAACACTCACTGATGGTCTTTATGAACAGTCTATATCACAAATGTGTGTGTTCTTACTCAGGTCTTTGGAAGTGCATGGGTTCTCCCATCGATTTCTCACTCTTCAGGCACTGAGCTTCATCTTCCTCCTCCTCCTCCTCCTCTTCTTCACTGACTCCTGGAGCCATCTTCATCTTGATTTACATCTTAACGTAACACAACAGACACACCAACTTGTCGTGAACAAACTAGTGACTCTGTCTACATTTGTTTTATTTTTTTAACTCTGTCACATGCATAACACAGCACCTGGCGTCTGACTCTACCCCCAATGCGGATGAGGAACAGATGATTTTGAGGGAAAATACCATCCATGGAAACTACTAGTCATACGGAAACTACTAGTCATACGGAAACTACTAGTCATACGGAAACTAGTCTCAATTTAAATTCCTCATCATCAGTATCACAATGACTTTGTTTCATATTTCTGACTTTCACAATGTAAAACGTGGTTCAGACTCATAGATTAAGATTTAAACTGGATTAATTATGGTGTGAGAAAGACCTTACACGTTTCTATTCAGATCAAACTAACTACTTATTTTACTAATGAGTAAATCGGTTACCTTTTAGTTATTAATTAATTTATAAAAAAATATTATTAATTCCTTACCTTCCTGAATTCAGTGTTACACACATTACATCAGGAACAGCGTTCAACCCGGCTATGATTTAGAAGTTAAGAAATGATCAGCTCTGGAACAACGTTACCGGATGGGACTTGAAAAGCTTGTCTCGTTGAAGTGAAACTACTCAGCGTCTCATTCTCATGAAGTCAAACATTGAGAAAAATAAAATCATACCAACAACAATGAAGTAAAGTAAAGTAGAATAAAGTCTCACCTCCTTCCTGCTGCTGCTGCTGCTGCTCGGTTCAGACAGAGTGACAAGTGAGCCGTTGGCAAGTTTGAGTAGGCAACGTCGACTGTTGGTTTCCTATGCGCCAATTGCTGATAGTGAAACGAACAAGAGGCGGTTCAAACCACAGTCACAAACAGTTTTCTTTCTTTCAAACAGTTCTTGCAGCTCTGGCCCCTCACCGGCAGAGGGAGCTGCAGCTCTTAAGGTCACAGTGACCGTATGTGAAACTGATGTCACGTTAGATGAATTCAAGTTTATCTGAGACTGTAACTCTTATTATTATTAACAATGTTAATATTAATACTATTTTTTTGGTCCAGATTAATGTTGTTCATTACAAAATAAAAGTCAGCCTCAGTCTCTGCAGGATATTTTTTTGGTGGGTAAATATAAACAAAATATATATAATGTTAATTTATCAACAAAATAGCCTATTTAAGATGTCTAAACATGGACAAAGTATTTAAAATGAGTAGTTAACAGTAAATTATCCACAATAAATAAAGATAAACAAAGTATTTATAATGAATAAAACAAACAAATTATTTATAATGTGTCAAATATTGACAATATGTAAAAGTAAATTAAATCAATATGATGAATAATTAAATATTATGTTTTTGTCCTGCAGTGCTGACACGAAGGAAACTTTTCTTAGTTTGGATAAACAGATTTTTTGGGGATTATGAATCCTGTCGACTGGTGTCTGATACAAACTCAAGTCCTCACCATTTGTACACCCCCCCCCCCCCACACACACACACACACACACACACTAACTCTTGTATGTGTGTATAGATGATTCTCGCTCTATGTATTATCAGGTCAATTTAATGAATGAAACAGCCAGCAGCCTCGATACCGTGTGTGTGTGTGTGTGTGTGAGTTGTATTAGTTTCACTTGAGAGGATGTTTTATTGTTGTGTGTCGCTCTGTGATATTTATTTTCATTTTGGTTTGTTATAAAACTCTTTGCTCTCTTCAGTCTTATTATTTATTACAGAGTTTACTAAAGACGATCATTCACCATCCTGTTTTCAAGAGCATCTCTAAAATGTAGCAAGACAAAATCAAGAACAGGTGCAGTTAAGGTCCAATAATAACAATTATTTATTAACAGATTTTGATGTTGAATTTATTATTATTATAATGTTGTTTTTCTTTCTTTTCTTTATCTTCATTGTTGTTTCCACATAAACAAAGAAAGTACATGATGTTCTCTCCTCAACAAGAATGAAATAAAAGGGATTTTTCATTCTTCTTTCTTCCACTGATGCACAAATGGTGAATATTAGGTTTCACTCTGGATAAACTGATATCACACACACACACACACAGACACACACACACACACACAGAGAGACACACACACACACATTCAAGGAAATTAGTATGAATAAGAGGAGCAAATGTGATACCGATGACATAATACAATTAATCTAAAGGCCTGTGTGTGTGAGTGTGTGTGTGCACAAGCGTTTATGTGTGTGTCACCTGTCATTGATGATTGTCGGTCAGATCCTATCGGCACAGGTGTTGTTGTTTCATGAGTGTGTAAATGTCAAATGTAGCTGACAAAGGTTGTGAGTTTAATTGTCATCAAGATAAAACAATATGTAAAAACTGTGTGTGTGTGTGTGTGAGAGAGAGAGAGAGAGATGCTGTGGATCCATTGAAGGTCAAATGCAAACCTCCGTTGTGCAGCTAGAGCCCACAGAGGTGGAGTGTGTGGGGGGGGGGGGGGGGGGGGGGCAGGCGGCTCCAGGTGAGAACAACGTAAACTGATCTGTGAATGGAGTGATTGTCTGAAGTGTGAATATACACAAGTACCCAACACCTGAAGAAACACAGGCTTCATGACCTGTTCTGTGGGGTAACTAAGTACACAACTACTGTACTTATACATTTAATATTATAAATAATAATAATATAATTATAAATTTTACTTGTTTAGCACTTGGCTAGCAGCGCAAAGGGATTACATAGAATTTAAAAGAAGAAGAATAATGATAAAAACGTGAAATCATCAGACAGATATTTGAGAATATTTACATGATTTTCTTAACTCAGTCAGTTTACAAATACATTTCTTACATTTGTGTGCGTTTTACACAGTAATATTATAATTTTTCACATGTGAAATAATTTGACACTCTTTATATTTAGTTTACCTTGTATATATTTCTATTTTTATTTGTTTCCCTTTTTGCTGGTGTAACACAGCAAGTTTATCTTCTATCCTCAGGTAGTTCTATTTGTTTATACATTGAAAACACAAATGAAAAGTCTGTATTTTTTGTATACATGGTCAGATTGTTTCTCCATATTGTGATTTAAATGTATAGAAATGTTTTTTCTAATAAAACATAAAGGTGATCAGTGATGAAGATGAAAAACAAACATCACCTGCCTCCGTTGTCTGAAAATGAAGCTGAGATATCAGATTATTTCTGTAACTGATCATAACATTAAACTAATCATAACTTCAAGTAGCTCTATACATTTTTCATTCATATCTCTATTCAAAATATAGTGTTTTATTTATTTATCTGATCCCAGCTGCAATTTAAACGACATTTAAATGTGTAGAACAAACAACTTGAGTAAAGTTTGTGTGTTTGTTCTTATTGAACTTGACTGACGATTTAAAAACAAGCAGTGACACAAACCAAGTGGTTTTTAATTGAACAAACATGTTCTGGTGTTTCTACCTGTATCGATGGCTGCAGGAGGGGGGGGGGGTGGTATCGATGTGGAGGGGGCGGGGCCTGTGAAGCTGTTTATAAAGAGGATGTAGAGCCAGGAGCATCTCACCTGGACCTGGACATTCAGCTGACTCCTTCACTTCTTAGCTTTTCATTTGAAAGAAAGGATCAAGCTTCCCCTTCGGTCCATTTCACAGGCTTTTGAAACAGGGGAGAGAACAACTCTGGATTTATTTCTTCATCATCAGGAACCGATCTGGATTCGATTCGGACCTTTAACTGGTTCCAGAGAAAAACAGGTGAGATTTCTGCTCTTTTTTCTAAAGAATGTTAAATTCTCACCTTTTCAATTCATGTTATATCATCTTAAAATTATGGTAAAACATCAACTCAGAAGAGGACTCTCTCAGTCTGTGATTTTATATATTATGAGTTGATATTATATTATATAATATATCGATTCATTTACTGATGTGATTCTGTATCAGTTCGTAAAAATATTTCCAGAATCAAAGTTTCTGTCTCGTGTTTAGTTTCAGTCATGATGGTGGTGATGCTCGTGCTCGTGCTGTCGGCGTGGTCTCGAGGCGGGGAGGCGCGTGTCCGGCTCAACTCCATCAGGACGGTGATCCTGAGGGAAGGGCACGCGCTGCCGGTGAACCGGAGCACGTGGGAGCCGAGTCTGGACCTGACGGTGAGTGCATGTGACGTCATGTGACTCATGAGTTTATATTATTTTTCAGACTTGTGTGTATTTTTGTGTTAAATATTTGATTTAAAAGTTCACTTGTTTAAATGTCTCAAAGTCAACATGTGAGTTTAGATGTAATGGAGTAAAAAGTACAATACCTCCTTAAAGTAGTTGATTACAAATGTTAAGTAACTCAAACGTTTCAAACTTTACTGACTGAATTGTTATTGTCAGTTGTTTTAAATCTATTTCTCTCTCTCTCTCTCTCTTTCTGCAGCTCTACCAGTGCATGAGCGACCTGGAGTGCAGCGAGGGCAGCTACTGCCACGCCCCCAGCAAAGGCCCCGCCCACTCACGGTGCCAGACCTGTCACAGGAGGAAGAAACGCTGCCATAGGGATGGAATGTGTTGCCCCGGAAACCGCTGCAGCAACAGTAAGATTGGTCTTTAAATTTAAATCAGAGAAAATATTATAAAATCTAACAATTGAAACTTATTTCAATCTTGTGTTATGTCTTTGTGGCAGTAAAAAGTTTCCATCTTGTTTTTACAACTTCCTGGTTCTTGTTTCCATATATCTAGTCTGTGGTTGTGGTTTAAAGTGTTTCCTCTCTCCACCTTCAGATATCTGTGTCCCTGACGTCGACAGTTTTATAACTCAGACGATCCCAGGCTCTGACGGAGGTTTGAGTCTGCTGTCCAAAAAGAAAGGATGGAAGAAGAGAGGAAGAGTGGACATGAAAGGGACAAGCGGTAAAGGTAAACATTGGTCTAAATAACTAAGAAATGTTTTTACCTGTTAGTCTACATATTCTCTTTGGTTGATTTGAATCTGAACCTCTGCTGTGAAACTAAATATTGACGGTGCTTGTGTGTGCAGGTCAGGTCGGGGATCCTTGTCTGCGCTCGACCGACTGCTCGGACAGTTTGTGCTGCGCCCGACACTTCTGGACCCGCATCTGCAAGCCGGTGTTGAGGGAGGGACAAGTTTGCACGAGACACCGACGGAAACGGAACCACGGCCTGGAGCTGTTCCAGCGATGCCCGTGTGCTGACGGGCTGGGCTGCCGGACGCTGCGAGAGCCCGGCGCCAAGCCTTCATCGTCGCTGTTGTCTTCCTCATCATCGCTCCTGGCGGCGGCGGCGAAGTCCAAGTTTGCATCTGCTCCTTCCCACCACTCGTCTCCTCGCTCGGCCTTGTCGCCTTCGACCTCTTTGTCGTCAACAAAGTCGTCGTCGCTGTCAGCCGTGGCAAAAACCAGACTTCATGTTTGTCAGAAGGACTGAGGAGGGGAAGGACGGACGTAGAGAAAGAAAGAGGGGATGATGGAGGCAGGGAAGAGCTGCGTCTCTTTGCCGGTGACAGAGTCCAGAGACAGAGTCAGGTGGTGTGAGAGGCGACCAATGAAAACCTTTTTTACACCTGTGAATACAACAACCCCCAAAACTGTCCCACGACCTCGATGCTAATTCGCTTCCTGTCAGTCTGCATTCACACTCAGCCGCATGTGAAACCCTTTGTGGTTCAGATCTGGTTTCCTCCCGGTGTCTAGACGATCAGAAACCACTTTAAAGTCCGGTTTGACTCCATTTACACCAACAGGAAAACCGGAGTCTGTTGTGAGGCTTCCAGGATCCAAAGATCTCAATCAAGTGCTTTTATTTTGGAAAAACACATTTCCATTATGTTCTGAAAAACACATTTCAGAACATAATGGAAGTAAGAAAGTAAAGATATATTTTATGCTAACACTAACTTATTGAGCTGCTCCCCCCGCGACCAGACCCCGGATAAGCGGATGAAAATGAGATGAGACTAACTTATCGATGGAGCAGCTCTATTAAACCTCTTGTCACCATATTCTGTTTGTTTTTTTAAGATTAGTTGCAGATATATTATAAAAATATTTGATTTATCCAATGATATATCAAATACTATTTTGATTAGTGTTAATACATTTTTAAACTTCAGTAACCCGGTGGTGCTTTTCGGCACGTAGCCACTAAAATGTGATAAATTCATTAGAGCTGCTCACATTAGCCAAACTCAAGGTGGACGGTTGACCAGGATTCATTTACATGTATGAAATGAATTTGTATTTTCTCCACTGAAACTCCCGTTGAAACACCTGAACCACAAATACACATTCCAACGCCTCTGTAGTCTGAAACAATTTGCATCTGACTCTGGAAACGGTGGAGATCACAGAGATGCTAATGTGAGGGACGTCAATAGTCTGGACGTCAATAGAAACTCTTTGAATCCTCATTCACCTGCGTAGCGATAAAACATTGAATCCTCGTTAGAGGCCGGAGGTTTGTCCTGTTGGATTTGCACTGTTGTTAGTGAGAGAGTTATTTTTCTATTAGTGGTTATATTTCTGATTAATGTTGGTGAGATGATTTGTTTGTTAACGTTTCAATCTTCTGTGAATCAATCTGTTTATGATTAAAATAATTTGTTGTTCCCAAAATGTCTGGATCTTTTTTTCATTCTTTTATTTTACTCATTATAGCTAAACGATAAAGTCAGAAGTAGAAATACTACAAAGTGAAAAAATAGCGATGTATTCTGGAGGCTCGCTGACTATAAGACAAGAGTGTGTGTGTGTGTGTGTGTGTGTGTTTCCACTTTGTGGTTGATAGCTGTTGGGCATCACTGTCCTTAGTTGGGATTCTGTTGATATAAAGATATCATGTACAATGTTTTTTTCCATACTTACGTCATTCAGGAAACTGTGTTCCCCAACTTCCCTGTGAATGCGTGTTCATTACACACGCACACACACACACTCTTACCTAGTTATCATAACTTCATCATCTGTGTGTCCTTCTTTCCTTGAGGTCACAGATTGTTGTCGATTTTTCTGACGTCAGGAAACCAGAAGTAACAAAAGGACAGTGATGGAGATCAGATATGTTGGAAGTATAAACTGTGTGAATATTAAATGAAGAGGACACCAGTGATTTAGAAGGACAATCCTATGTTGTGAGGGCATTTATTCATAATCTGGACATCTGTGCATTGCAGGGACATTAGTGCTTTGTGAGGACATTTCTATGCTGCGAGGACATTTTACACATTGGTGGAATATGAATTCCTTCTCAGAGCAGTGATAAATCATGAGGACGTTAAGGATTGCATTGAGAGTGCACCGTGAGGACAATCATCTCTATACTTCAAACAAGTGTTTTTAGTTCTTCCAGGATTTTGAGTTGAAACAGAGAATTGGGTTGAGTTCACATGTGTAGCACGACAAACATGTGTTTGCGTGTGTGGTTTGTTCATAATGATAAAAGTATTAAAAACTGCTTCAGATGGCTTTATCTCTGACAGTATTATATGTTTTTGACAGTCTTAAACCTGAATGAAATCATGATAATGATCCTTTTATCAAATATCATTAATTCCATAAATAATTATTAATCAGTAATTTAGGTCACACATCACAAGTTTCATAGTTATGTGAGATACTCAATAGTATAATAATGCATTTTAAAATAACTTTTATCTCAACACTATCTTAATAAAAACATTTGAGATATATGAGATTCATATTTATCTTGGATTTAGATGATTCAGACTTTATTTGATAGGTAAAAACATAAAAGGCGACAATACAACACACTACACAACACTAAACAACACATCCCTTTTAATGTGTGTCTTTAAATTCAAACAGCAGGGATGTTGATCACCTTTACAACCCAATAAAACTGCAGAGCGGTGAACAGATGGGTTATTATTTAACCAGTGACCAACCCTACACACACACACACACACACACACACAACCTCCCTATCATCAAGTCCAGGAAACGTGTCTTGGCTTTGCTCCTCTGGTCCATTAAACCAGGTAAGACTCGTTTTCTGTTCCTTTTACAGTTTTTATGTTTTATTAGAAGTTGTCTCGTGAACTCTTTACAGCAGATGAATCATAGCTGATATAAGTTATCACAACGATCCACCTGTAAAATCACATTATCTCGGTTTGTGTTAAACTCTGAAACTCCTCACTGGAGAAGGTTATGATGTAATGTTTCATTTTTTTTGCCATAAATGTTTAATAACAACTAAAGAGCCAACATCTGAATACAGGAACAATCTGGGCTCAGTTTTAATGTTTTTGAAGCAACAGTTTGATTTATTCTGAAGGAATGTTGTTGTTTTCTATCATCTCAAAATAGTTTCTCAAACGTATTTATTCCATCTGGAAAAGTTTCAGTGATACAACAAATCAAAAATAATGATATGAAACAGGTGGATTCAGGATTTGAAGTTGATAACTGTTAACATTTAACTACAAAACTCAATTTGGATATATATATATTCTAATTTATATAAATTGTCTCGTTGTATCTGTAGATGGATTTCATCGCCGATCGAAGTCGCCGTGGCAACAGCCTTGTTACTTTGCTCAGCGGGTGGAATCATCGTCACGACAACGAGCGGAAAGTGCTGACATTGAATGTGCTGTTGCTTGGTGACCAGCAGAGTGGGAGGAGCTCTGTGGGGAACGCCCTGATTGGTCAGTTTTAGATTCTGTCCTCTAAAATTGAACTTCAACCAGTGATGTCCTTCGATAATTAGCCTGTTTGCTACTAGCTTGCCAACTACAGTCGTTTTTATTACCACCTGTTAAATAATTATTCACTATATTATATTATGATTGTTACAAATT
Organism: Platichthys flesus; assembly: GCF_949316205.1. NCBI lineage: Eukaryota > Metazoa > Chordata > Actinopteri > Pleuronectiformes > Pleuronectidae > Platichthys > Platichthys flesus. The sequence goes on from NC_084968.1 coordinate 12,598,503, forward strand.
TGTTTTTTATAAATAAAATAGACAAATCCTATTTTAATTTACAATACGTTAAACTTTTTATTTATGTTTGTCTTTTCTTGAGCTTCCAAATGTTCAATGTTTATTAAAGCTTAGAAGTTCTAACAAACAAGCAAAGGAATCTCAATTCATACATTTTTAAATTGTTAATAAAATATTTATATTTTGCAGGTGGACACGAGTTTCAGACAAGCACCTTCATCCCTGGTGTTTCCCTGACGACAGAGTTTCAGGTTCTCAGCAGAAATTTCCCGCGTTATTTCAGACGACAGGGGGCGGAGTCAGACCTCACGTTGAGAGTGATTGACACGTCACCTCTGCCGCCCCACCCGCAGAGTGTGCACGAGCTCTGTCCTGAGGGCGTGCACGTACTTGTGGTCGTGGTGAGAGCTGACCGGTCACATGAAGACACACATGTGGAGAAACATGGGGAGGTACGTGAACAACCACTCTATACATATTATTCTGTATAAACAGATTGGATGTGTTTTATATAACTGTGTGTGTGTGTGTATGTGTGTATGTGTGTGTGTATGTGTGTATGTGTGTGTGTGTGTGTGTGTGTTTGCGTGTGTGTGTGTGTGTTTGTTCAGCGTCTCTTCGGACCAGAGTGGCGTCGTCACGCCTTACTCATTATCACACATGCTGATTACCTGGAGAAGGCGGGACTTCACCCCTCTGTCTACCTATCGCAGACCTCTGATTGGCTGAAAGCTCTGTCCAATGAGGCAGCGGGTGGAGTCTTGTTCCTGGGCAACAGCTGCGATTGGCCCTTGATCAGAGGACAGCCGCTGAGAGATGGAGTACTCCGCCTCTCAGCTGGAAACCATCACAGAGCTGTGAAGGTCAGGACAGAGTTCACACTCTGAGGCTACGTCCATCCTCCGTATTCTGATCCCTGTCCACCCTAACATCACATGGACCACTCACGTGCACTGTCTTTATGAAGAGCACCTTTGTTCAAGGACTTCCAAGTTGAAATATGTCATCATGACTTGTTCTCCACTGTCCTGAAAGTCTGATGAAACAATGAAACAGACGATTGTGGTTTCAAGTGTTTTTAATCAGTCAACAATAGCGATGTAAACAGCATCGACCAATGGGGATTAATATCTGTTGGGGTCGTCATTGTGTCTATTTGATGGTGCAGTTGGTGAGGGAGGGGGCCCGGCACAGCCCTTTCCCCTTCACCTCGAACCCACAGCCTTTATAGTTGGCCACGCCCCTGTTGTCCACCCGCAGGTCGGGCTGAAGGAGCTCCCAAACCCTCTCTTTGGACTGCAGCTCTCTGTCCGAGTCACCTGAACACAGAGAACAACGGGGTCAGACCTCCTGAGGATCAACATGGAGAGACCACCTAGTGACCATGCTTACCGGGGAAGTTGAGGAAGGTGACTCTGTCACCAGGTACGGAGCCTGTGGGCGGGGCTAGTAGTTCTATGCAGTCGTCAGAGGTGGAGCAACAGAGGAGGCGAGCCTGGGAGACCACGCCCCTCAGCTTACAGGCCTTCACGTTACAGAGCAACACAGCGAGTCCGTCCTGGAGCTGCAGAGAGACATGGACTTTTATAAAACAATTCTATTTGGAAGCAATGATTGACGAGATATATATATTGTGAAAATCTGAGGATATCAATTGTTTACCTTGATTCATATTATAGGGAACGACACATGCAGGTAGTGAATAGGTTTTGTATATTTTAGATTTTCTACTCACTTATGAAGTAATTTGTATTATTACAGAAATACTGTTGTATTAGTTATGTCTTACTATCTCAAGGTTGTAATGTGTTGAATGATCATTTTGAGATTTAACAATATAATTAATAATTAAGTAAGAATATGTTGAATGTAGAGATTTTGATGTTGTATATTTTACTTATATTTGTGTGATATTTTTAATGATAATTATTAAAGGATAAGTTGTGCATCACCTCCTCCAGTTGTGTTTTCTCTCCCAGTTTGCTGACGACCCTCCGGGGGGCGTTATCTCCCACGTCCACTTCCTGGATGGACATGGACTCGACCAATGGGTGACTGCGGATGCTCAGGATCCGCCCCACCCTCAGGTCAAGTCGTGACACGTCAACGCGAGGCTCCACCCTCAGAGAGAGAGCGTCACAGGTGGCAGGAGCTGTGTGTGAGAGAGGGAGAGAGAGTCAATCTTTATTCTTCTCTTTCATTTATTTCCTCCCTTCTTCTTCTTCCTCTTCCTCTCACCTTTCCTCTCCCCTCTTCTCCTCCTCCCCTGCCTCGCTCTCTGCTCATGTGAGGAAGAGGAGGGGGGGACTGATGCTCCTGTGGGAGTGACCGCTGGATTGACAGGTGTTGGGGGGGCTGGGCCTTGGTTTGGAGTAGGCGGGGCTGAGGAGAACAGAGTCTTGGCTGAGAGAGAGAGAGAGATAGTGAGAGAGAGAGAGAGAGAGAGAGAGAGAGAGAGAGAGAGAGAGAGAGAGAGAGAGAGATTACTGAAATATGTTTGTTCCATCTTCTGGATAAAATTCCAAAAGATTTTGACTTGATAAAGTTATTTTTAAATCTAAAGACAAGATTTGATCTTTAAATTAGCAGGTTCGGCTCGGAGGGAAATAAAATCATCTCACTGTGTGTCTGTGTCTGTCCTATCATTGTGAGGACATTTTGTACATTAAAGACATTTTGATGAAAGTTCAAACATATTTGTAACCGCAAACATTTGGGGGCAACACTATTTTTGAAAGTTATGACATTTCGTGAAACCAAGGTTATTCTGGAAATTGAATATCATGTTTAAAAACGTCAAAATCTGTTTTACGTAGCTTTACCGATGCGTCTCCGTTGTTTCTCCTGCAGCTGAACTCTGAGCTGCTCGATGTCTTTCTTCAGTTTGCCATTTTCCACCAGCAGCTTCTTCTGCTCTCGGACCGACGCCTGCAGAACTGAAAGACACACATCACCGTCCTCAGTACGTTGCTTTCGTCGTTTTTCTCACATAAAAGCCTCAGATTAAAGAAATAAACAAAGATATGTGGACCAGCTAATTAAAAACCACAATGGTTCTTAGCTATTTTCTAACTCTCAGTGTTTCTGGTTTGTTTCTCTGGCCGCTGACTTGATGGAAATGAGTTGGTGTGTTTTGTTCTTACGTGCTTTCTCTCTGGTCAGCAGAGCCTGAGTTTGTAAATACTCCATGATCTGCTCACCATCCTCTGGATCCAGCTTCATGAGCGCTGCTGCCAGGCTGAGAGTCGGACAAACAGAGGTGAGAGTGAAACAGTGGGAAACATAGAGACACGATGATACACTGAGGGAAGAGGCTGCAGGTAACTGAGGTGTCTAAGGCGAGAGATAAACCTGCTTGACACTTCACATTTACTCTTTTTTCAACGTCAGGTTTTGAATCCAGAACTCTTGAGTATTTTTGTTTTGATGTTCGACCTGGATTCCTGACTGACTGCTGCAAAAACAACTATTTCAGCTGTACGTTAGAACCATCTGTTACAAGTCTAAAGCTGAGATATTTATAGACCAACCACATGAAGAAGACTGAATATGTGACTGAAACCAAAATGAGACATTAAAGTCTAGAAAGACGCTTCGGTCGATGTTATCTGCACAGTAACAACTTCTAAGGACTTCACACACATTTGCATAATGATAAACAGAAGTTACAGATGCTCACGGCAGCTTCGTCTGGTAAACATTTCCATTCACATTCAGTCAAACAAAGCACAGACTCAAGGCAAATCATCTTGATCGCCCCCTGGTGGCTGGCTGCAGTAAAGGTCATAAAACCAATCCTCCTCGATGGACACGGATCAAAGACAAATGTGAACATATATATAAACAGATAAAAGGACCGTGTTTATATGTTAATAACCAGCATGTTTCTCCTGATCTTTACATTAAATGTTATATTTGACCTTGTCCCATACACACACACACACACAGACACACACACACACACACACACACACACACACACACACACACACACACACACAAGCAGCTGCTAAATCAACTGCTGAAATGTAGAGAGATACAGCAGCTGCAGTCAGGCCTCCTGCTATAAATAACTCACACACAAACACACACAACCACACACACGTTACATTTAACTTTCGGACATATCTTTACTCCGTGCCTCCATTATGTTTGTGTGTAAACAGATTCAGGTCCCCACAACCTGTGTGATACCTGGACCACATTCACACACATGAAACAGTGTTGTTTATTATTGAAACTAAATAGAAAAATAAAGACAGCTTTTTGCCAGATCACACTTTGGAGTTTATAAAGAAGCAAACTCAAGTCCAGATTGTTTGATACAGATTCAGTTTTAGTTGTCTATATAAAGTTAAGTGAACAAAAATATCAGTGTTTTTATTTTTCCATGAATATAATGAAACAAAGTTACTTTACTCATATTAAAACAATCTGCAACAATGTAATAAAAAATGAATAATTTCGGCACAAAGCGTAAAACCATCTGCAGCTGTGGAGGTTTACATTTAAAGAGAAAATCACTGAACTGACGTCTTATGATGAATGACAGTGAGAATCACAAACATCTTAGACGACTCACGTGCTCTGAACAGGATTCATTGAGGAATTTATCCTTTGCAGGAATCTGGATCCTCTTTTCATATTTATATACGTCAGTGAGAAATGGCTAAGTGTTAACATAAAGACAATACAAGAATAAAACAAAGATTGAGAAGTCGTACCTGGGGTTAAAGATGTTGCTGGTGTTGTCCATGTTGGAGGATGTTGTCGGTCGGACGGTCGCAGACAGAAAGCTCCGCGTCGTCAGCCGACACCAACTCTCCGTCAGCTGTCGGCTTCCATCCCCGACTCCATGTCAAAGGTCAAACTGTGACATCCCAGAATAAGACTCTATCATTCAGTTCTGAATAGAAACTAAATTACCAGAAGAAACTCAGAGATTTGTTTTCAGAAGAAGTCTTGATATCCATCAAGTCTCTTTTATTTATAGTGCACATTTAATACAATAAGAAATGTGTATATAATATAATATGTATTTTAAATTGTTAATATTTATATTGTAGCTCTTCTTTACTTTAAATAAATTAAGGTGAATGTAATAAATAGATATAAAATAATATATATAAACAATTATGTATTTTCATTAGTCAAACAAGTAAATAAAATGGACAATATGAACAGCATCCCTCGAACCTTCTACAGGAAACAGCACTTTAGAATCTGACACATGTTTAATGTTTTTAAAAAGAAAGCAACTGGACATTTAAAGATGAACCTTGAAATTGGTTTTATTTGAAATTTCCTAAATTGTTCCTCCTGTGACGCAGAAACCACCTCAAAGTAGAAAGAGAGAGAATGTGTTTTAATATTCATCATACTGAATAACCCAGTGACACAGTTTATACATATATATACTATCCCAGAGGTATTCAGTAGATAATCAGCGTCCTCTAGTGGAACAAAACGTTGCTGTCACCTCAAACAAAACTTTAAACTTTCACTTTTGTTTTACTGTCATAACTTCCACACATCACATCAGAAAAGACAGAAAACTCAGATCTCCTGCAAGACCTCTGTGGTTTCCTCCTCTGGTGGACAAGGTTAGTTTACACTTTTAGATATGCTTAATCTATCTATAGGACCACTAAAATACATCACTATTTAATAGTGTAATTCTATTATGAATGTATAATATCGTAATGTTGAGCTCATAATACTTTTAATGACAGATACAGTTTTGACTATCTAACTATTTATAACTTTATCTTTTAAAGTAATTTAATAAATATTATTTTGGTTGTTGTTGTTACTTTTAATTTAAATGTTAATGCCTCCACACGTCTTCAGCCCCAGGGAAACAGAGATATATTTTTCACACTAAGTAAAACATTTGAATTGATTTTGGAATTTCCATTTATTTTTAAATGATCAAGTCAATTCTAACTTTTCATTATCTTCGTCTGGTCCAGGTTTAAATTTTACTCGAGTGCACCCAGGTGAGTCCGAGGGGGGCGGGGTCGGGGAGGTCGCCGGAAGCTGTCGAGGGCGGGCGGGGTCTCCTTCCTACCGATACTCCTGCACGCGCATCTACGGGGAGAAGCCGGGGGCGCGCTTAATGAGGAGGGAGTAGGAGGCGGAGAAGAAGGAGTGAAGCGGAAGAAGTGAAGCAGAAAGGAAGAGAAGAGGAAAAAGAAGTGAAGAGAAGGAGAGAGTGAGAACAAGAGACTGAAACGGTGAGTTTGTTTTAATTCGACTCGACTCGACGTGAGGAAACCGGAACGTTTATTCGGTTCCCACTGTTTTTCTCCCAGGAGCGAAAACGGGTCACTCGCCTCAGACAGGTGTGTTCGCGTCGCTCCTTCCGCGTCATCGGACTCCAGTCGTGTGATTTTAGCGTTAAAACGTAAAATCCTCACGAACTGTGTTGAACGCTCGATGTTGAATTGATGCGTCGATTACTCCATTGTTTGTGAAAACAAAATCGACCACCTCTAATGTGAGGAGGAGGTTCTTCTTCTGTGTTTGCTCAGAACTCTGTTTTTAGTTTTAGTTGGTCGATTAATCAGCAAATACATCTGAGTTCACGTGTTAATTGTATAAAGAATTCAATTCAAATTCAAACAAAAATTTTCAAATAGTTAATATGACAGGACGACAGTTTAATTAGAATGAGAGTTACTTTGACTCTTGAGAATTTAAAGTTCAAATTTAATCTTTATTCATGTAATATTTCTGCTGCCTCAGCTGCTCTTATTTTAACAATCTATTTACTACAAGAAAAATTTACGCTATTTATCGATGAAACCAAAAGATAAGAGTCAATCGACTCATTAGCGATCATCTTGAATTCCAAAACCTCAGTTATCACCTTTTTGAAGCATGTGAATTTCATTTTATAAAGTTAATATTTGACATGTGTTCAAGTTAATGTACAACACATCATCGCTGTTGGTCTGGAAAACGAAGAGTGTAAACCAACTGGATGTTATGGGTGAAAGATCATAGTTACACTGGTAACTTTCCATTTCCAGGTGATAGTTGGACATTATTATCTCTGCTTCTCACATGTGAACGGTGGAATGTGTTTCAGATTTTTCTTTGATTTAGTTCTGATCTGATTTCTCACAATAGCTTGATGTCAGTTACGTGTTTGCTTAGTAGAAGTTGTGTAGATTCAGCCTCAGGCCGACCTGTCATTCCGTGTAATTCTCTGTCTTCTGTTGATGAATCACCGCTAATATGTGGAAATTGAATTCCCGTGGTCCTGACTCGATTTGGGATCGTTCCGCGGGCCTGTAAACAGGATGTGACACAAGATCCACACACAGCACTGTTCAGAGCTGGTCGGACGTGACCTGCAAATTAATATTTAACTCTTGGACGTTTATAAAAAGTCAACAAACAGCTGCTGAAAAAAGTGCTAGGCTCTGCAAAAGAAGGTAAACTACAGAATTTAGGTTTTTATATTAAACTTTTAAAGTCAATCAAAGCACAGAGTATTTACAGTTAGTGAAATTATTTATTTACTGTCTTTATAAATTGTGTCACAATTAGTTTTCTTTGTTTTTTTTACATGTTTTTATCACAGAATATATTCACAAGTGAGATGCTTGAACCAGGAACTTTAAACGTTTGGCTCCTAAATGAATATCTATTGATTATAGAAACTGAATTAGGACAGAGAACAGACAGTGACAGTATTTTCCTCATCCTGTTCTTCATGCAGCCTCTTCATGACCATTGTGACCTGCATGAAATTACACATTTTTGACGCATGTTGTGCATTAGAAGGGTGGTGATACAAAACATTTTTTTATTCAGAAAGTAGCAAAGCAAAAAATTAAATAAGGATGTGTGATGATCAAAAACAAGTTAGTTGGGCAATACCTGAAATACTGAATGATGAAATTCATTCACTTCAAAGATATAGAATATACAAACTGAGCCGCGTCACATTTCACCCTTGTTTTGTGTCAAGGGGTTAAGCTGAAGGAATAATCCTTGTTTGTGACTTACTTTTTAACTCCACTCTTCTTTATATAAAATAACCCTTACTCGTTGTCGGTTTTCTTTAATGTCACTGTGTCGGTGGTCAGAGATTCCTTTGAAGAATAGTCTATTTTACACTGTTACAAAGGGGAACGATTTATACGATCTGTACAGAAACAAGTGTGTTTGACCTGAGCAGATCTATTAGTCCGTATCTAATTTTTGTGATGGGACTATCTTCTCCCAAAAGCAGGTAAACCTCGATTTACAACTTTATTCTGATTTACATTAAAGTTTCACCGTGTGGACGACGCTTGGCTTGAACCAGGAAGTCAGGAAGTGACGTGTTTATCCTTTTCCCGCAATTCACAAAACGCACACAACAGGGAGTGGTTTCGCCCGGCCCCTGTTTGCCCTCCCCCGCAGCCGCTTAAGGTCCCGAGATCGCAGCTCTAGTTACTCCCGGACTTTAGATCCATCGACTGATCTGTGCTGCAGACACACATTGACTTTTTCAGATGTTGATAACGTTTGTTTATAAACCTGTTTTTGTGAAATGATGTAATTGAAGAAGAGAGGGGGGGGTTTCAGCCTGCAGGGTTTCAGCTCTCAGGCTGTTGGCCCGATGAACAGAAACAAAGACTGGACACATTTTCACTGGTGTGTGAGATGTTGTCAGAGAGAAGGTATCTAACAGGAGAGAGAGACGTGAGCCACAGTTTAACTCAGTCTGCAGCAGTCTCACTGTTTCATTCACAAAATGGAATATTTCACTTCTGTATTATGACGATAACAATCAAATATCCTGCGTATGTGGAGTTCAGTAGATTCAGGTCACAGATCGGAACTTCATTAGTAGATTTAGAACTTTTAGAAAATGGAACCAAGTTTATAAAATGGCACAAGTGCAAGTTGTTAACATCCTCGAGTTCGGTCGTGTCGGTGCTGTCGGACTTGTTTTCTGCTCAGGATTCATGTGTGTGTCGGGATTAGGGTGTGTGTGTTTGTAGGTGTGTGTGTGAACTAAAGGGAGTGCCTCCTTCAGGTTACTAAATGTCAAAGTGTGTGTGTGTGTGTGTGTGTGTGTGTGTGTGTGTGTGTGTGTGTGTGTGTGTGTGTGTGTGTGTGTGTGTGTGTGTGTGTGTGTGTGTGTGTGTGTGTGTGTGTGTGTGTGTGTGTGTGTGTGTGTGTGTGTGTGTGTGTGTGTGTGTGTGTGTGTGTGTGTGTGTGTGTGTGTGTGTACTTGAAATACATGTGAGTATAAAGTTCAAAATGAGCAGAAAACTAAAGGTCATTATGTCGTGATTTGATTTTAGGTTCGTCCTGAATCATCTTGAGCAGAAGGGATCGACCAATCACCTGCCTGATCTGTGATCGATCTGTACGTTGGACGATATGATCGCTGCCTGACCAGACCTCAGGACGCCATCACTCCTGCTGGAACAAAGATATCGGCTATTGATCTCTGATTATTGGTTACTACCGCATGATAAAGGAGTCTTTGTGGAACTCATATCTCCTGAAAACCTCCAGGGTCAACAGTGATTATAGTTGATCAGCTGACCTGTGAGCGAGACTTTCATTGGCTGACGAACAGCAAAACTCTTTCTTATTGATCAAGTGATCGTTTCCTAAGAGAAAAACAAACCTTGTTAGCAAATCAATGGCATCAGAACTGATCCAGGACAGCGACGATGATCGCCCTCATGTGGAAGTTAATGTAGAGACAACAAATCCCCCTACTCCTCCTCCTCCTCCTGCAAAGGTCTCAAACGGCAACCTGACCCCCCATGCCCCCTCACCGACGCCCCCTACTGACGAGCAGAGCCGCAAAAGCAAACAGGGCTGCAGCAACCTGAGCAGCCGATTCCAGCAGAGCCAGCTGATCCACACTCTGAGCAACGGACTAAAGCGACATTGCGACTACGTCAAGATCTCGGTGATAGAGGAGCCGGCCGACCGCCTTCCGAAGGAGTGGTGGAAGACGGCCGTGGCGTTCCTCTACGCCCTGTTCAACCTCTTCTTCACCACCGTGGTCATCACCATCGTCCACGAGAGGGTGCCGGACAAGTCTGTGAGCCCGCCGCTGCCCGACAAGTTCTTCGACTACGTGGACCGAGTGCCCTGGGCGTTCACCGTCACAGAGGTCAACGGGTTGATCCTCGTCGGACTATGGATGGTGCAGTGGCTCTTCCTCGAACACAAGTAGGTGTTTTCATATAAAGACGAAAGTGACTTTATGTGATTGTGATCAGTGACTGTAAATAAAGACAATCTATCTCTCTGCAGAGCTATCATTGGTCGTCGTTGTTTCTTCCTCATCGGGACTCTCTACATGTATCGCTGTGTCACCATGTACATCACCACCCTGCCCGTACCTGGAAAACACATGGTGTGCGCTCCAAAGGTACACACACATTCTCACACACACACACACACACACAAGCTGTCATCTATTCTCTGTTCATAATCATTCATGTGTTTTTCTGTTTGCAGCTTTACAACGACTCAACAGGGAAAATCTGGAGGATCTTGAGGCTGATCTCAGGAGGAGGTAACGAACATTTAACCACATTGACCATGAAGAAAAAATGTAATATCTAATAATGATAATAAATCAGGCAAAATACAGTTTTATTGCAAAGTGAAGAGTAAATGTCTTAAACAAAGGTTTCACATTGTGTTAAATATTCAGGAAATATAAATCATCACTATGTAACTTTTTGACGTTGGATCGTCAGTTATATTAAATTAGTTTGTTTGACGGTGAACATGTAGAATGTTTCCTCACCCTGAGCATCTGTTCTATGTAACTTTGGTGAGCTCATCTTGTTCAGAAAAGCTGAGGATTGTGGGTAATATCCAGCGTTCAGTCATGCTTCAGTCTCTGTGTTTGTCGTGTTCAGGTCTCTCGATGACGGGCTCTCACCTGATGTGTGGAGACTTCCTGTACAGCGGCCACACCGTCATGTTGACTCTGTCCTACCTCTTCATCAAAGAGTGTGAGCATATACACACACACACACAGACTTTCATTATTATTATTTGCCATTAAAGAAACACGTGTGATTACATTGAAGTGTTATGAACGTGTTGTGCATGTGCTCTCTCCTCAGACTCCCATCGGTGGATGTGGTGGTATCACGGCATCTGCTGGCTGCTCAGCGCCAGCGGAGTGATCTGCATCTTGATTGGTCACGAGCATTACAGCATCGACGTGGTGATTGCATACTTCGCCACCACCAGGGTCTTCTGGTGGTACCACACCATGGCTAACACACATGTAGGTGGACACACACACACACTCTGCATTGACCCTTATATTGCCCCCTGCTGGTGGGTCTAAACTTGCTTGTGCTTAATATTTATTGATGATTAATATTTACTTAGTCTATGTTTACAACAGTGCCCCCCCAGGTCTTCTCTGGTATAGACCACATTTACCACTTATGGGGGAAACTATTAGCAAGTTGAATTTAGTATTTATGTGATATTTATTGAATACGTTTATAGTAATAATAATTGCACAATAAAAAGAACATTAAGTAGCAGTGGACATCAATATTGATAAAAGCATCTAAAACTCACGTGTTACTATTATTGCAATTCGTTATCTAACTAATTTAGATCTAATTAATTTCGTCAGTCATCATTGATTTTGTGTTTGTTCCTGTTCAGGCGCTGCGTGGGGTTCCAAACAACTACCTGTCACGGACGTGGTGGAACCCGATATTCAACTTTCTGGAGAGGAACGTCAAGACGACAGTTCCCATCGTGTTCTCGTGCCCGGTGGCGCTGCCGTCGTTCTGCCGACAGAGTTACAGCATAGTGGAGGGGGGGAGGGGGGAGTGACCTGATGGAGACAGTTTGAATCCTTCGTGACTTCTGATGGAGACAGTTTGAATCCTTCGTGACTTCAGATGGAGACAGTTTGAATCCTTCGTGATTTCTGATGGAGACAGTTTGAATCCTTCGTGACTCCTGATGGAGACAGTTTGAATCCTTCGTGACTCCTGGACGAAGAGCTTTGAAATCAGTTTATTTATTAGAAACTTCTCTCTTGCTGACTGAGGAGGAGGAGGTGCCAACAGGAGGAAGAGGAGGAGTCACAGAAAAGGTGCCGTTACGTTTACATTATCAAAATGAGCATAGCCTGAATCGTCAGATCTCTTCTTCCTTCCATTTATAAAGAATCAATAAATATTTGTCTGATATTCTGGACCAAAACCAAACTGCTAGCTGTTTTACTTTCCCATAGCTAACTACAATGTAGTCAGATGTCAAATTGAGTTGCTTAGCCACACACTAGCTAATAATGCTAAACAATTCTTTTTGCACCAACTAAGCTAACCAGAGTTTCAGGACCAAAGCTAAGTTGCTAACTAGTGGTTGAGTAGTTCGAAGTCGGGTCTTCGTTAGTTTGACAGTGAATGCACATATAACTGAATCAATTTCAGTTTGCTACACGTTAGCTCTTTAACCTAAACAACGTAGCATCTTCAGCGTCTGTCCACGAAGAAGAATGAGACAAAAGGTTTTTGTTACAGTATTTATGACCTATCGTTTGGGTCAGGTGTTAAGTTGGTGTTTATGACAAAATAAAGCTAATCTTTGATTCCTGACCAATGCTAAACTGCTAGCTTGTTATCTCAATTTGGCTTTCCATCATTATCTAAGATTGTGTCATGGAAATTGAAGGAGTTAGCCACATGCTAGGTCTTTACACAGTTTTGAAATAACTTTAAAAATAAGAAATACACATGTAGCTTCTCTTAACATACGCTAAGACACAAGTAACAAATGTTAAGTAACTGACGAGTGATTGGTTGGTAAGCTAGTCAGAGATTCAGGGCTAAAAGCTACATTGCTAGCTTTTTAACCTTCCCTAAGCTAACATTCTTTTTTGGCCCCTGTCAGAGTGAACACTCATATAACTGAATTAATGTTAGTTTGCCACAATGCTAAATTTGTGAGGACTAATGATGCAACGTGCCACATTGAAAACTGATTATTTTTTCTGTTTTGGTTCACAAGCTAGCCAGAGATTCTGCTAACAAAGCTAGCGACTTTACATTCCCAGTGCCACTCATTAGAGTGAAAATTCATGAGCGTAAGTTGACGCTTGTTGCTTTTCTGTACTTGATTATCTTTTTTTAAGTTATATTTTGTGTAAAGTATTTTTAATGTAATTTTGTACTATAAAATACCATCTGTAAAATGTTACATTCTTCTAAAATTGCTTAATTTAAGTTGGATTTCTGAATGTTGTTGTTGTTAATTTTATAAAAAACGATGTTTGAAACAGAAAAATGCGTATCTGTCAAACTGCACCGTGTCACAATCCAGATGTTTCATAATAAAACATATTTTCAATCAACAGATGGCTCTGATGGTTGATGTTGTTCTGTAAAAAAAAAGTAAATTTTTCTTCACAATTACTTTAATTTAATGAAGCTGATGATACTTCAAGTATTCAATGTACCAGCACTAAAGTCAAATAACTGTGACTGACTCTGAGTGAGCACACATGCAACAAACATGTTTTTACACATTTCTAATTTATACTTGACCTAGACATGAAATTAATATTTAATTAAAGCAAAAACACAAAAATTTCATTATTTTTCCATTTAAAATAAAAAAAGCTCAATATTTTCCTTTATTCACATTGATACTGTAAAGCTCAGAAATACTGAAGGATCCGGGATATAAATGTGAATAAATCAATGAACTTGATGTGTAATTATTGGTCTCATGGTTCGTCCATCTTTCACCTGACGTCTGAAAAAGTCTTAAATTTGCTGAATTCTGCAGAAACACTGACGTCTGCTTTATTTCTCTCTCAGACTACGATAACTAGGGCGAGTATGTTTCAAGTCATATGTCCACTCGGCCAGATGTCAGAGTCCAGCTGCAGTAAAAACAACAAACAGGTCAGAGGTCAGTTTGCCCCAGAAACACATCAATACGTGTGGGCGTGTAAAATATATTGAATTTCTGCTCACACCATAAGATTTAGAGTGAACTCTTTAATATTCACTATTTCTCACAAACACTTTGTAGAAAGGAGAAAGTGTTTATTTAATTTGATTTATTTCAAAGTATTTTTTATTTCGCATTATATTTCCTGTCATGATTTATTTACATTGTCAAATTTTACTTTATTTGAATTGTATTCCCACCCTGAGAAGCTTCCTGAGCGCTGCTGACTCTGCTTCCTCTTCCTCTGACCCTGGAAAGGAAATTCAAAGATGAATGGAACATTTCACACACACACAGTTTCTAAAACGCTTTGATGGACGTGATGAACGTACGTAGTTGTCTCTGGCCGACCATCCGGGATAGAGCTGCATGTGGAGGAGTCGCTCCTTCTGGGCCAGATCGTAATATTTGGACTGTTCGGAGCGAGATAGAGCGTTCCACTGAGAAAGAGAGAGAGAGAAAGAAAGTTTCCTTTGAGTAGCAATCACCTGCGCCTCTCTGACGGTCCTATCTGTCAATCATTCTGTGGTATCCAGGCCCCAGTGCATGCAGTGCTTCATCATGTCTCTCACCCTGCGTCCCAGGATGCGGTTGATGGCGGCGCTCTCTCTCTCTCGTCCCTCCTGCAGCACTGTGTGTCTCATCTCCTTCATGTAGAGCATGAAGGCGTTCAGAGGCTTCTTCACCGCCTGGTGCCTGCGAGGGGCGAGAGACAGACGAAACACGCAGGGTCGTGGAGAGAGCGAGAGTTTGTCCAGAGCGGAGCACTCATTTCCACAGTGATGATACTCTGACTTGTCCTTTCTGTGAAACATGTGAAACTCACCCAGTAGCCCCATTGCTGTGGTAACAGGCGTGTGTCCTGGAGTGGGTGTCTGCCTGTCGGGGACCGGATGAACCGATTGGCTGATTGTACGGGGAGGATGGAGGGAAATGTCTGTCGCTGTAGAGCAGGAGAGGAATGAGAGGATGGACCGACGACTGTAGAGAGAGAGAGAGAGAGTTTAAATAAATATTAACATTTGTACACAGCATTTTTACATCACGAATCAGGATTCCTGATCCATGGTTATTTAAAAAAAAAAGTAAGGTTGTTTCATATCACATGTTTGGCCTCAGAAAATAAGCGTCTCATGATAGATCAGGATTGTAACAGGAGGAGGCAGCAGCCTGACACCTTTTCACCTCCAGTCATAGGTCGTCTGTTTGTCCTCCTCCAGTGTTGAAATAAAAACATTGAACATTTCAACACAAGTGACGCAAACGCAACGACCTCCGAGTCTGTGGGTCACGACTAACACTGATTCTGTGAGAAGGGAAACATATTGGCTGGAAGGGATCACACACACACACACACACACACACACACACACACACACACACACACACACACACACACACACACACACACACACACACACACACACACACACACACACACACACACACACACACACACACACACACACACACACACACACACACACACACACACACACACACACACACACACACACACACACACACACACACTCTCACAGCAGCAGTGGTCTGATTGTGGGTCGTGTTGTTTCGCCCCCCGCTGGTCAGATAAAGGTACTGCTGCTGTGGACACCAGTCGAACACTCGAGATTTTTCTGCAACATGATGAAGAGAAAATATAAATAAATACACTATAAATTAAATAATATAATCATAAAAATTAGTTTTTTGTGAACTTCACCGCATGTTGCTGCAGCTGAGTTTTCTTTCATCAGCGCCATCTGCTGGAAGAAGATAATTCAATAGATTTACAGACGGTCACAAAATGAAACAATAGTAAATCATATTTTTCAATAATAATTATCGTGTAGTAGTTATATAATAGAGTCTTTAAGTGTTCTTTACGATTTGTAAATTGTAACAACTCCAACGCACTCATTTATTAATAGTAATGTTAACGACAAAACCTGTATTTGTAAGTTTTCCAACATTATAAAGATCCATGATATATAAATACAATATCAATATTTGTATGAAAATTCATTAAGATTTTTACGATAACTAAATTATTTTACCAATAAAACAAACTGAAAGCTATACAAAAGTTACTACTACTACTCAATATAATAATGATAATAAAACACTTACCCCTGAAATCTGCTCCATCCTGAGAAGAGAAGAAAAACTTCACCAAGTTGATTTGAATCAGTAAAAATCAAATTTAGGGACTAGATATAAAGAGATAAAGACGGGAGAAGAGGAACGGTCTGACTCTGCAGACTGAAGAAGGAAATCATGTTCATCAGGATTATCAACACCACGACACACACACACACAAACACACACACAAACACACACACACACACACACACACACACACACACACACACTCTCACTCTCTTTTCCTCTCTCTTTGCCGGAGGTTCTTCTCTTGCTGCTCATATTTTGTTTTTTGTAGTAGCACCGTTCATTTTTAGGCCACTTGGGGGCAGCGTTACACGTGTCAAACATCAGCATTGATGTATTATCACTTATTTCACTCTAAACGTTTTAAAGTGTTTTAAGAACAAGTTAAACTTTTAAAAATTAATGTCTGATTCTTATTGAAACTTTCCCTTTGCTCTCTCTGACTCCCCCAGGCCTCCTCCCCCTTCTTGACCTCGACCTCCCCCCTCCCCCTCATGTCCCCCCCAGGGGTCGGGTCTGGGAGTCGGGGGTGAGTCTCCCTCTGGCTTCTCCAACACGACTGTCGGACACGTTTTAGTGTGAATCCTCAGAATGGATCAGAAACCAGCAGTGTTAGTATGAAGCTTCAACTTCTGGCACATTGAGGTCAGAGCAACACAGCGGGCTCTGTAGTGATCTGAAATGTTTTTATAATCATTATAGAATTCCTGATATAAATATCTTTAATCATTAAGAAAGTAATATCTCTGTTATTATTATAATGAGGACCATAAAGTAACTAACAGCAAAAAGCCAACAGACTCAGTCATAGCCGGTGCTGGTGAAGTTTAGAATTTAGCATCTCAAGAGTCAGATGTTTTCATCAGGACCAGGTGGAAACCAAACAAGCAATCAAAGACTGAACACACACAAACACACACACACCACAGGACCCATCATGTTGGACGTGTTACAGCTGGACATAAAGGAGGATATGAATTATTGAAGCAGAAAAGCAAAATTATGTTAATCCTTAAAAGCTGTAATTAATGTGAATATAAATATTTATGTTTATTTGTGTTCTTTTATTTTACTTATTAGAAAATGTGTCTTTTTTAAGTTAGGTCTGTTCTGTCTTATTTAATCGTATTTGATATTTGGATTCATTATAAATGTTTACAGTGCTCTGATAACAAGTATCGGTTCATTAATAATCAAAATAAAAATGAGGAAAATAATTTAAAAAATTTAAAGAACAACAAATGTATGACAGTAATTGTAGAGTTACAATAAATGTGTAAACTAGTCATTCAAAATATGACAACCATCATTTCAAAAACTATAAATGAATAAACGTGATATCAAAAAAACATCTGCATCGTCTTCAGGGATTTTCTGATTTCTAGTTGATGTTTCTGATCGGACCCAGTTCGTGGCCCTACCAGCAGCAGGAAGCGGAACCGCCGCGCGAATCATTCCCCGCCAGTTTCTGCCCGAGCCGCTGGTGGTGCTGCTCTGCTGCGTCCGCGGTGACAACATGGAGCCGGGGGCCGAGCATCGGGTCGGGGAACTGACGAAGAGCGAGATCCTGAGGGGCATCATCACCGAGAAGCTGTGCACCGCCGCCCGGGAGATCCTGGCGGTGGTGGAGAGGACCGTGTCCGGGTACGAGGAGGAGGCGGCGGGCTTCAGGCTGGAGGTGGAGCAGCAGAGGAGCCAGCTGGAGGCGCTGCTGCAGGTGTCCTCCATCAAACTGGAGGAAACAGGTCAAAACTACCGCAACTTCATGTCCAGTCACGAAGCCCGTTCTCACAACCACTCATTTCACGTTGCTGATGAGTCAATGTAACAAAGAGTTAAAGTGTCTGTGAAGGAATATAGTGACACCTAGTGGTGGAGTTACAGGTTGCAGCTGAACACCCCTCACCTCAGCCTCCACTTCCAAACATGTAGGAGAACCTGTAAAAACTCAAAAGGTTTAGTTTGTCCAATCTGGGCTACTGTAAAAAAAAAAACATGGCTGCCTCCGAGAGGACCCGCTCCTGATGTGTGTGTATATAAAGTATTTAAATATAAAGGGCTCATTCTACGGTAAAGAAAACAATTTGTTCAATCTAGATGAAACACACCAGTGAAAACATCACTAAGTCCTTTAACCTGAATCTTACACACTGGACCTTTAGATTATCAGGATGAACAGTTAAAGGTCGTAGATATATAACACTGAGGATGTGGGTTGTATGACCTGTACTGCAGGCGGCCTCCAGGGGGCGATCCAGATGTTTTGAGTTATGGAGAGTATCTGTTATAGTCTGTGGTCTGGAAGGTAATGGTTGATCCCTGGTGACTAAATCAAACGTTTTCCTCGGATGCAGATGACCAGCAGCTGTATCCCAGCTACCAGCCGCCGCCCCCACCTCCACCGGAGGAGGAGGAGTTAGGGAGGGGAGAACCTGTGGAAGAGGAGCAGCAGCACAAATATGAGCTGAGTACGTCTCGGATTTCTGATTTGTTATTACCCATGATCCTCTGCTTCCTGAACCAGAATAGCTGTTTGGAATTCTTCACATTTCCACATTTGACTGCTGAATATCAGAGATAAACTCTGGTTCTTTAATAACCTTAATGTCTTTTTAACTAATCTACAGTTCAGCTTTACTCTTCAACTCGCTCTTATACTCTGACTGATTCACATTGTATATAAATGAAGACCGTATAGTCACAGATACATGTTTGTGTTTAGGTGTGGAGGCGGACGGAGGAGTGAGTCTCCTCTGCTTCACCGGAGAATACCATGTGGAGGAGGAGTCCACTGAACAAGCTTTACCGACGCCCACAAAGGACCAGGAACCAATCACTGAGCAGGATTTTGACACATTGACCGGGTAACAAGGAACAGATTTTGTCTGTCTGTCTGTCTGACTGTCTGACTGACTGACTGACTGACTGACTGACTGTCTGTCTGTCTGTCTGTCTGTCTGTCTGTCTGTCTGTCCCGTCCCGTCCCGTCCCGTCCCGACCCGACCCGACCCGACCCGACCCGACCCGTGAGGTATCGTCATGTTCCTCATCCGTTTTATTTTATATTTCAGGTCGTTTACTCCCTCGGCTCAGTCTTACAGACGGAGCACTGGCAGGCAGCGCATTAGTGAAGAACAGAACCACGTAGATCTCAGAATCCGCATCCTGGGGGACTCGCAGATTAACTGCCTCTCGAGTGAAGGTGAGTTTGAATCCTCTCGGACGTCACATGTTCAGCAGGTCCGGTTCCTGATAGACTCAAAGTTTAGCAAAGCACAACTTTTAGAAGCTTTTATTACCTGATTGTTGTCCTGCGTGTTCCAGTGTATCGGAAGTACCCGCTGCATGAGCTGCAGTGTCCTCGCGGTCTCCGGGAGACGGACTTCCTGCACCTGCTCAGGTCCACCTTCCCTCAGCTGGCGGACGACTTTGATTTCTTCACGACCGACAGGAGCAGGAAGCTGCACCCGCTGAAGGTCAAGAAGCTGACGCCGGAGGAGATCCACCGCAGCATCAGGTCCAACGGGACCTCCGCCCTCTACATCCGCCTGAAGGAGCAGCGGATCGTCTCGGTTAGGTTTTATATTTTAACGTTGTGAACACAATATCTCAAGAACACCTCGAGGGAAGTTCTTCCAATTTAGTGCAAACGTTCACTTAGACTCAGGGAGTAACTGATTACGTTTCAGTGGTTCAAGGTTAAAGGTCAAGGTGACTGAGCCACTGGTTGGTGGAGATTGTTTATACTAGTCATTCAAATATTTTAGTCTTCTGTTGTTTCGTCTCCTGTGTGGGAGATTATTGACCTTCATGTATCCTATTCTATAAATATTGTTAAATCTCAGGTGGAATCACTAAAAGAAGTCTTTAGTTTCTTAAGTTTTTACTGATTCTCTTCAGGTGTTTCAGAAGCACAAGGAACCCCGGGTCTCTACTGAAGAGTTTCATCCGTCACCGGGTGGAGCTGCTGCTTCTACGTCCTGTCACTCCGGGTATGTCCTGCTGTAAACAACGCTTAATCCTATGAACACATGAAATTAGTAACTACAACAGAAGAGAAGAGACTCGTGCTAAGACAGAGTTCATTTATTCATGACTCTGCCTCTAACCTCTGTTGCACTGGTCGTTGTCGCCCAGAGTTCAGTCTGACAGGCGCAGGCCTCGGATCAAGGAAACACTGAACAGCGTCACTCTCAAGCTCCGCATCCTGGAGAACCCAGACACCAAAACTCTCTCAAATGATGGTACTTCTAATTCTTATATTCTATGTCTATTCTACGTGAACAGGGCATAAGACATTTCATTGATAACCTATGATTAGCTCTCTCGATCAAAGAATCGTTGCAGCCGATTAACTGTCCTCGCTCTCTGTTTGGTTCCAGTGTATCGGATGAGCCCGCTGCAGCAGCTGCAGTGTCCTCTGGGTCTCAAGGAGTCGGGCTTCCTGCGCCTGCTCAGGTCCACGTTCCCTCAGCTGGCTGGAGACAAACCGTTTGACGTCTTCACGTATGACAATCAAAGGAAGCTTCATCCTTTGAGGATGAACGTTCTGACGCCAGAGACCATCAACAGGAGGATCTTGTCCTGTGGCCGTGCTTACCTCTGCATCCGACTGAGGGTATGCTCTCTGCTTTATTAATTAGTCAAACTCTTTCTCGTTATTTTGTGCTTCACCTGAGAATCAAACTTTTCCTTTTTCACCTCAGCCGAGCACTACAGGGATTTTTGTGTTGTTGTAAACACGTCTGAGTGGAGAATCACCTGCTCTGTGGTTAATGTGTGAAAGACAAACCCCTGACCCTGACATCCAGACGTCCTCCGGAGTTAGAGAAACACTGTTTAAAATCTCTGTTTTCAATGGAATCGTCTCTTTTAGCATCTGGATGAACTCCAGAGCCGAGAGGAGCATCTACCAACCCCTGCTGATCCAACCAACCTGAACACCGGGTAAATCAAAACGAAGAAACTACTTTC
The DNA here is from genome assembly GCF_949316205.1 of Platichthys flesus. Taxonomy (NCBI): domain Eukaryota; kingdom Metazoa; phylum Chordata; class Actinopteri; order Pleuronectiformes; family Pleuronectidae; genus Platichthys; species Platichthys flesus. Next base: position 12,619,620 of record NC_084968.1, read on the forward strand.
ACAAACATTTAAGTCATCAACCAGCTCCTGATCTCTGACATCATCGTTTCCCAGCATTCAGTCTGACAGGAAGAAGGTGGGCAGACCTCGCCGCAGGAGCTCACACAACCACTTGGATTTCAAGATCTGCATCCTGGAGGACAGGCGGCTCAGCAGGTTCTCACTGAACGGTACATTGAACAAGCTTCTGTATTCAGGTTTCAAGGTGGAGTGTGCAGCAGCTTTGAGATGAAACTCGCTCTCGTCCTGTTTCCCTCCAGTGAATCAGAAGTTCCCGCTGCAGCGGCTGCAGTGTCCTCGGGGTCTCAAGAAGACGGACTTCCTGCACCTGCTCAGGTCCACCTTCCCTCAGCTGGCTGGAGATAAACCTTTTGACTTCCTGAAGTCCGACAGAAGAAAGAATCTTCTTCCCCTGAGGGTCAAGACGCTGACGCCAGACGAGATCCACAGGAGAATCTGCTTAGACGGACGTTCAACCCTCTACATCCGGCCGAAGGTCCGAGTCTTTATTTACAGTCTCTTTCTTTGTAAGGTACCGAGTTTGGCTCCCTGTGTGAAGCATGTTTATATTTTATTGACTTGTTCTCCGTGCCGGGCTTTGATTTTCCTCAGGCTCCAGAAGAAGCTCAATCCAATAAGGAAACGTCTCGTGTCCTGCGGAAACCAAAGCAGGACACGAGACCAACCAGACTGAGGTGAGTAATGATGAACATTGAGTCTGTGTGGCTCTAGTTTCTTCACAGTGTCCTAACTGTCTCGTTTGTGTCCTGGCAGCAGATCAACGTCACAAGGACGAGAAGACGAGAAGATTGAAACAAAGGAAAACGATAAGAAGTCCCTGGATCTGTGGCCTTTGCTCGTTCCTGAGAGCGAGAGGGAAGAAGACGAGTCGAAGAAGGAAGACAACGACTGGAAACTAGAAAAAAGTGAAAAGAATCGGAGGAAAAGAGAGTCAGAGAAGACACAGAGTCTCCGATTCAACCGAGCAGGCACCAAAATGAAGAGGAGGCGAATCCAGCCATCTCCACGGGCTTCATCCCCACGGGCTTCATCTTCACGGGCTTCATCCCCACGGGCTTCATCTCCACGGGCTTCATCCCCACGGGCTTCATCTCCACGGGCTTCATCCCCACGGGCAGCGTCTCCACCGGCCTCATCTCCACGGGCATCTCCTTCACGTGCTTCGTCTTCAAGGCAAGTGTCCACACGGGCATCATCTCCATGGGCGGTTACTGCCTTAGGTGAGGTTATTCCGTCCTGTAAAGTCTGTGGAGCTGTGCGTCGGTCAGTGAACATGGTGATCAAACACTCCTGGAATCACGTGGACGATCCGGCGCGGCTCTGTGGCGTGTGTGGCAAATGTTCGGCGTCTGCGGAGGAGCTGAGACATCACCTGCATGGTCACCAGAAGACTCACGCCTGTCCCATCTGTGGAAAGTGTTTCCTCTCCATCCACGGCCTGAAAGGACACATCGCACGACACAACGGAGAGAAGCCGTACGCATGTAAGATCTGCCACAAAGCGTTCCCTGAGAACTGGGTGCTGAACTCTCACATGATGGTCCACAGGGATAACACGTCGCACACGTGTGACGTTTGTCAAAAACCCTTCTCCTCCACGATGAAGCTCAAACTTCACCGGGCGGCGCACTCGGAGCCGGCGGCGAGAACGCGATCGCACGTCTGTGAAATCTGCAGCAAAAAGTTCCACACGTCCTGGAAGCTGAAGGCGCACGCGAGGGGCCACGGCGGGAAGTTCCTGTCCGAGTCGAAGCTGATGACTCGCGTCAAGATCCAAACTTTATAATCCACCGTGTGCAGCTCCTCATCAACCTGATCGGTTCAGCGTTTGTTACGCTCACTGACGTTTTTCATTTTGTCCGAACTTTAACTGTTGCTACTGGAAAGATTGAGAGTTCAGCAACTTGTCAGTGTTTGGCTAAATTAGTGAATCGATTTTTCTAGACGTTTACAGAATTTTATTTTGGTGTATAAGTTCTTCATCACACTCTTCATTCCAAAACCTACAATTTGACATGTGTACTTTTATCTTTTTGTATGTGTGAACAAAGTTTGTTCCAAAATATGTTCAACTTCCAAAATATGTTCAACTTCCAAAATATGTTCAACTTCCAAAATATGTTCAACTGTTCAATATGTGATGCTTGATGCGTAAATGACGCTACGTTACTCTGCCCTGTTTTTTATTTGGGAATAAAACATCAAAGATTCTACATTGAACTGTTTATTTTGTTGTTTTTCTAGATTCAGATTTTGACGTGTGTAATTTGTGTTTCTTGTGCACAAACTCCTCTAGTAAATTTTAATTTTAATTGATGATGAAAATGATAAGAAATCATAAACACCGGATATTTTTTATTTAAACGTCCCTGCGAGACTTTTTTTCAACAGGGTGGAACCGATGCCGTTGTGTCGGCTTCCAGTCGGACGATTATTGCGGCTGCACCAATACCTGGAACCATTCGCCTCACGGGAATCGAACCGAAAACAAACCCGACGACATGTGGACGGACAGAAGCTCCGTGGAAATGTCGAAGAGTGAGATCCTGAGGGGCATCATCACCGAGAAGCTGAGCACCGCCGCCCGGGAGATCCTGGCCGTGGTGGAGAGGACCGTGTCCGGGTACGAGGAGGAGGCTGCGGGCTTCAGGCTGGAGGTGGAGCAGCAGAGGAGGCAGCTGGAGGCGCTGCTGCAGCCGCGGGTCCGACTGGAGAGAAGCGGTCAGGACATCCCATAATGATCATTTAAAAAACACTAAATAGTTCAAGTCCCTTTATTCTGACAGCCCCACCCCTACTTCCTGTTTACACTCGCATCAACACGGAGGCGTCTGTCCCTTCAGCCACAAATCAGAGCATCACATTCTTTAAATAGTCCGATTTAAATATAAAACAGCTGTAATCTCTTTATTAACTCTTTCACAAAGATGTGAAGTTTGTGATCACAAAGAAAATACACGTTAATACAGAGAAATACACGTTTATAACAGAAAATACACGTTCATGATGTGATTTATAGTTTTTTTTACGTTTGCATAAACTAAACTTTATTCAGTCTGTGCTTTGTATTTATTATAAAAAAGCCCTGAACCAAGATGTGGACGGCCATGATGTGGTTGTTATCAATGAAGAGGAGGAAGAGGAGGAGGAGGAGGAAGAGGAGCACACACAGCAGCCAGGTTTGTTCTCCTCCGGTCCGCGGGCCCACGGAGGTCAGGGTCCTCTCTTTGTTTACATTTGTTAAAGCTCAGTCTAAACTAAAGCACAGATTCAGGATCTGCTGAGTTGATATTATTATGAATTATGATTCTTGATATCATTCCCATTAATTATCACGACTGTGGTGGTGGCGCCATCTTGTCATTCCTCCTGCTCCAGTTCCCTAATGAACCCAAACGTTTAATTACACCTCTCATAATAACATAAGAAATCTCCTGCCTCACACTGGACTTGATTTGACTCTGTCCAGATGTGGAGGACACCGGGGGACTCAGCGTCCTCTGGGACGATGATGATGATGATGATGATGATGATGTCCATTGGGGTCAAGATGAAGAGGAGCACATGAAACCAACAACAAGCTCCCGAAAGAAACGAGAAGATGTTCTGGACCCCGATTATCAAATCCCGTCAAGGTTACAGATCTCATTAGAACCTGGAGATTACACTCTGTTGATTATATTTAATGATAAAACTTGACCAATCACAACTGATGCTGTTTTGTCGTCACGTGGTCCAGGACGTTCACACCCAGGGTTCAGTCTGGCAGGAGGAAGCTCGGCAGACCTCGAATCCTGGACACACCGAACCACGTGGATCTCAGGATCCGCATCCTGGAGGACTCGCACACCGACCTGCTCACGAGGAACGGTTGGTTTTGGGCATTTCACTCGACAGATACTCAATCAAAGGAGAATTCTGGTATTTATCACATCGGGGTCTATGTTTGAAAACATGTGGACTGTCACAGTTTCCCCAGGACATCCCAGTGTAACCACTACTGCTGTGAGGATCCACTGGACTGAATTTAAACATAGGTCCCAAGTGGAAAACTAATGAAATTCTCATGTTTAAGTTCTGTTATCAATCCAAGTATCAAATCCCGTCTCAGCTTTTATCTTTAAATATTTTAAACTTTGATGAATATTAGTGGATAAATACTCAAATTAAAATCTTCTGGTCCTTGTTCCTTTTGTTGTTTCCAGTTTGATTCCTCGGCTCATGAAGACGTTTCCTCTGCTCCAGTGTTTCAGACATGTCCCCTGCAGGAGCTGCAGTGTCCTCGCGGTCTCCAGGAGACGGACTTCCTGCGCCTGCTCAGGTCCACCTTCCCTCAGCTGGCGGCCGATCGACCGTTTGACGTCTTCACGACCGACAGGAGCAGGAAGCTGCAGCGCCTGAGGGTCCGGACGCTGACGCCGGAGGAGATCCACCGGAGCATCGGGTCGACCGGAGCAGGAAGGTCCGCCCTCTACATCCGACCCAAGGTTTGATTTCACTCACGACACCTTAATTATCCTTGAGGTGTTTTATACTGATCTGGTCCATTAGTAAAATCTACATGTGAAAAGAAGAGTTCAGGAATGTTTGTTGCCCTGTTTTATAAAAGTGGAGAAGAAAATAAAGCTGCAGTGGTTGTTGTTTTTTATGAAAGTTGTTTGTGAACACATGTTTTGACAGAGTGGGGACGATCCTCTGATCAGCTCTGGAGACCTTCATCCTCTGCAGAGACAAGACGCCATCAGAGATTCTGCGTCCAGCTCCGTGACGCTGACGGACGATCAAACCGAAATGTACGAGAGGTAAAGAAACATCAAAACTATCGGAGATGAGTTTCCTGACGTTAAAATATCCTTTCTAATGAAGTCCAGTTATGAAAATGTAAAATATGAAGATTTCTGTCAATTGTCTTTCAGCTCGTCGTCTCCCAGAGGTCAGTCTGAGAAGAGGAGGCGTGGCCGACCTCGGCTCAGTGACTCATCCGATCACCACTCTCTCAGGATCTGCTTGGTGGAGGATTCCCCCTCGGGCGTGCTCTCCAAAAGCGGTAAATGCAAAAAGATTTAATCCGACTCCTCCTTGTAAATAAGTGTTCTGTTCGTCTGACGTGTTTCTCTCTGTTTCAGTGTTGATGAAATCCTCAGTCCAGAACCTGAAGTGTCCTCGAGGGCTCCAGGAGCCGGACTTCCTGGACCTGTTGAAGTCCACCTTCCCTCAACTGACTGGAGACAACAACATGTTTGACGTGTTCAAATCCGACAGGAGCAGGAAACTCCAGCGGCTCAGAGTCCGGACCCTGACACCAGAGGACATCTGCAGGAGCCTGAAGTCCACTGGGATTGAAAGAACCCTGCTCTACATCAAACAGAAGGTAAACACTGTTTGTAGGATGTTACAGTCTAGTTTTGTAGAAATGTTAATTTGTGCAAAAACATTCTCATAGACTGAAGAGGAAGAGGAAGAGGAGGAGGAGGAAGAGGAGGAAGATTTCCAACTCTTACCGAGAAAGGTCGAGGCCACAGAGGATTCTCAGTCCGCTGTCACCAGGGTGGTGACCAGTGGAGAAGCAGGAAGTGGTTCAAGGTAAAGTCAGAGTTATTTTATTCTGAAGTCAACACTTATCTCTTTCATACAAACTCGTACATAAATAAACAGTCAACACAGTTTTTGTTTGTTTGCTCAACAGCAGCTCAACATCACAACACAACGTGGATCCTGAAGAAGCTGCTGAGAGCGAAGTGGCCTCCAGCAAGGAGAGACATGAGGACAGAGACGACTGGAAACCCGACATGGAGTCTCCGAGGAGGCGGCGGCCCAAACCGTACGTGGTGGAGAGAAGTAAGACGCCGTGCAGAGTGTGTGGCGTCTGGTACAAGGTCCTCGGCAGCTTGATCAAACACGCCTGGAGCCACGTGGACGAGTCGCCGGGCGCCTGCGGAGTCTGCGGCGAACGTCCTGAATCTGTCGAAGAGTTAAAGACACACCTCAGAAACCAACACCGGACTCACACCTGCTCACACTGTGGGAAGTCCTTCTCCACCGTCACCGGCCTCAGCATCCACGCCACGCTGCACACGGGGAACCGACCCTTCAAGTGCGAGCACTGCGGCAAAGCCTTCGCTTACCGGTCCAGTCTGAGCGTGCACCACTGGGTTCACGTGGCCGACAAACCGCACAAGTGTGACATCTGTCCCAAAGCGTTCGGCCTGATGGCGCAGCTCAAAGCTCACAGGACGACACACACCAGTCGAGACCAGTACCAGTGCAACGTCTGCGGTAAACTGGTCTGCGACCTGCGGTCTCTGTCTCGCCACAAGGCCACGCACTCGGGCGAGAGACGCTTCGGCTGCGACGTGTGTGGGAAACGTTTCAAACTTCCCTTCACGCTGAAGTCACACGAGAAGATCCACACGGTCCGAGAGCGGACGTACCTCTGCCACATCTGCTGCAAGACCTTCCTGTCCAACTGCGCCCTGACCATGCACATGAGGACGCACAGCGGCGAGCGGCCGTTCCTCTGCAGCGTCTGCAGCAAGGGCTTCATCTCCAACGGGCAGCTGAAGGCCCACATGCGGGTGCACACGGGCGAGGCGCCGTACGGCTGCTCCGAGTGCGGCCGCTTCTTCAAAAGCAAGACTCACCTGAAGAACCACATCGGGAGCCACTCGGGCATCAAACTGTTCGTCTGCGCCGTCTGTGGGAAAGCGTGTTCCCGGCAGGAGCACCTGACCGTCCACATGAGGACGCACAACGGAGAGCGACCGTACAAGTGTTCGCTGTGCGACAAAGCGTTCACTCAGAGCCACTGTCTGAAAACTCACATGAAGAGCCACAGCGCGGAGGAAAAGAAGTTCCTGAGTCCGAACACCTGAACGCAGTTTAAGAAACAAATGTCACTTTTTGCACTTAAGATGATTTGTAACTGATTTGAAGAGATCAAGATTAATCATAATTTTTATATCCTTAAAAATGGTCCGGATCTAAAGCTTGTAGCTGTAGCAACAAGTTATTTTAACACATGTCGAGATCACTCCTGCAAAACATTAACGTCCCTTAATGATTATTATTACTGTAGCTCGTGTTGCATTCAGGGGGAGTGGGAAAAGAGATGTTTCCTCCAATCAGATTGAATCTTTATCGAACATGATCCTTCATTTCTTAACTACTCTCAAATCCCACTTGCTCCTGAAGGCAGCATATGACGTGCTTCTTTACAGCAGTAATAATATAATCTTCATTTTGTGCTTTTTTTCTACGACGTACCTTCCCGGTTGTTGGCGTCACGGCAGCTCCAGCATGTTGTGTTCCTCCAGGATTCGTTGGGTTCGCGTGTGCACGAGCATCAGGGCGTGGATGATGACACGCAGCACGGGCGTGGCCTCACTCTGGTTCTGAACACACACCAGCTGCAGGAAGTACTGTCGGTCAGGGAGGGCAAGGAACGCGAACTCGGCCGCCTGGCGGAGCACCCAGGGGTGGTGGGGGGCCAACGCCACCTGGTAGGCGTCTCTGAGGTTAAAGAGACATGTGTCAGTGGAAGGTTTATTTTATGCACTAGTTGAAAACAGAGGAGGAGGGGGCTACCTGCTCAGCTCTCCGGGGGTTTTGTATTGTCCGTCTGCGTCGGGTCCTTCAGACAAACCCTCTAACATCAGCTTGAGCCACAGCAGAGACCGATGCAGCCTCAGCAGCGTCCGGCAGCCCGAGTCCGTGTGGCGCGAGAAGTCCACCACGCCCGCTTTCAGCTCCGCCTCCACCATAGATCGAACCGAGCGGTACGCCTCGAGGGAACACAGATGCAAACTGACCTCAAACCAGCTCTGTTTGTGAGCAGACGTGTTTTATATGAGTCGTGTGTCTCACCCCGGTTTTGAGTCCAAACGATGGGGGGGTTTGTCCCTGATAGACGTCTGCGCTGTGTTTGAGTGACAGGGCTCGGATCTGCACGACCTTCTCGTTCACCTTCATGGAGAATAAACTCACCATCGTCCCCAGAGACTCCATGAAACTGAAAGACACGTAAAGATGAAGATGTTTGTTCATTTATTAACAATATACTTTGACTTTTTATCAGATTTCAGACGACATTCTATCATGTGACTTCTTATTTCAGACATTTTGACGTAACCTTTTTAACGTTTCATTTATCAATCCCTTTCTCAACCTAGTGACTTACATCTCTTTTGACTTACTCCACTTTTAACATCTTGTTTTATTATGTAACCTTTTATTTGACCTGTATCCTTTTTACCTCTCTTTTAGTGTTTAAACCTCAGTTCTGTATCTGTCTTTGCTCACGTGTGTGTATTTACTTGAGGAGCTGGTCCCAGCTCTGCAGGTACGGCTCCAGAAGGACATCATCGTCCTCCTCGTCTGACAGACTGGACCTCAGGTGCAGCAGCAGCTCTCGAACCTGGAACTTCTGACCCGGACACTCCTTTGTGAGGAGCGTGGGTTCGTCCTCCTGCAGGAAGTCCCCGGGGGCCAGCGGAGGTTCCGGCTGAAGGAGGAAGAATAAAGTTCACACATAGAACAGCTTCATATTGTAAACATACTAAATCAAGTTAAAAGATGTATCTTCACTCATTTACACTTTCAGTAAAGTGATTATTTCTTTGATTCTACCATCTTGTCCTTGTGCAAGTTCTTTTAAAAGCTGCTTGTGCAACACGTGTGTTTGTCTGAAGAAGACGGAGCAAAAGAGTTTCTCTAAATTCACACTGTGTGTGTGTGTGTGTGTGTGTGTGTGTGTGTGTGTGTGTGTGTGTGTGTGTGTGTGTGTGTGTGTGTGTGTGTGTGTGTGTGTGTGTGTGTGTGTGTGTGTGTGTGTGTGTGTGTGTGTGTGTGTGTGTGTGTGTGTGTGTGTGTGTGTGTGTGTGTGTGTGTGTGTGTGTGTGTGTGTGTGTGTGTACCGTTTGTTGGTAAGAACGTATACATGGCTGCCAGGAGCTGCCACAGTCTCTGACTCCGCCTTGAGCTGAGGAGAAAAATAAAGTGCATCGTGATTTTCGGACTCGACACTGAGTCATACTTTCAATATTATAATTATTATTATTATTATCCAAGCTTTTATTGGGATTTTTATGACTTAAGATTCCAGACATCAGGTTTCAGTTCTTTCTTTGTTTTATCTTTTTGTGCAGCAAATTGTAAATTTGGTCGGATTTGAACAAATTTTATTAAATATTATTAATAAACAAAACAGAACAAAAATTAATTACAATGCTGAAATAACTGTTGTCGAGCAGAAGAAGTATCCAGTAGCATCACTTGAAAATATTCTTGTACAAGCATCCTAAACTGGGATAACTGGTGGTGTTGGAGCCAACATGGCCGACCAGTTTCAGAGACACTCACGTAGCCACAAGGAGCTGACAAAGAGGAACAGAGCCAACATGGCCGCCAGCAGCAGGTAACGAAGCAGTGGCGTCCGTCTGAGGATAACCATGGCGACCCTAAAGTACTCTCGTTTCCACTGAGCACACAAAAATGAAAACAAACACACAGTTAACACAAACTCTCCCTCACTCACTGTCGCTCTCCGTCTCCTGCTGGGGTTAAAGGTCGATCCCTCTCTCGCTCCCTCCGGCACGGGACGTACAAACACACACATGCCGGGACGACCTTTGCACTTGACCTTCGTCCCACAGGAAGTTGAGCTCAGACGATTGTGTCACAAACAGGGAGGCGGGTCAACTCACTTCCTGAAGCAAAGTTCTGAATTAGCTCGATCATTTATTCACCGACCAAAAGTAAACAAGAAATAAACATTTGTGGTTATTTTGCATCTTTGTCGTCTTTAACATCACATGATCAGATTATTTGATCTCATTTTAAACTAATTGTTAAATCCTGTGAAACTAAGTCCGAGGTAACTCACCCTCTAGTGGACGTTAGAGGAACTGCAGCTTCAGACATTTCCAATGTGGTCTTATTTTTCCAGCCTGGTTCCGTTCCTCTGGATCGCCAATCACGATGTTGTCGTTTTCATCAAACAAAGACGTTTTAAAAGAACAGCGCCCTCTGCTGGTTCTGCCAGTCGAGCGCTTTGTTCATTAATAACACAAAAGTTTTGACAAACTGCAGAGAAAAAGTTTTATTGATGATGATATGACACATGAAGGTTCTAAACACATGATGGTTTCACTTTTACATCAACTCTGAATGATTGATTGATTGATCTCTTTGGCGTATGAATCTGTGTTTTGTGCTTGTGCAAAAATATTTGTGCATACTTTTTTTTTGCTTATTTCTCTCTTTTTGTAATCATAATTAATTATTGATATTTTAATAATAAGTAAGATTTAAGGTTTTCTGTGACTACACTACACATAAAATGGAATAAGAAGGATTTATTTAAATCCTTAATGGTGCTACTGTCGTTTTAAAGGGTGCATACGTAAAACTAACAGCTAGTGAGAGATTAAGGGTTATTTTGAGTTTGTTAAACAAGAATTAAAGGGGATTTGATTGTAATAGAAATTGTTATCAGAAGTTAAGGGAGATTAAGGGTTAAAGATCAGGAAGAAGATCTTCGTTAAAAAGTGCAACAACGACGTAAGTGTGTTTGGAGAAAAAGTGTAAGTGACACATTTAAGAGCAATAAAAGTTGTGTTACCCATTTAGACAGTGTTGTGTCTCAACTGCTTCTTTTTGGGGATTAACAAGTCCCCACAGGTACAAAAGAACAAAGTGTGTGTGTTGGTTGAGGTCAGAAGAATCCTTCAGCTTTAACCTGCAGGACCTCACACAGTCCAGGACGCTGCTGAAGAACCTGAGGAAGAAGAAAAGAACAAAGAACCAGTGACAACGTTACCTCGGGGTGAGACTGTGTATACAAAACAATCAGTTGATGCTTTTTTAACAAACTCACCTTCAATGTGCTGAGAATTTCTCCAAACAGGTGTCGAGCTTCCTCAGTGTCCGGCTCCTCGAAGTAATCTGAGGCTGAGACCTCGACCAAGATGGACCTGAGGTTATCACACACGCCTGCAAACACACACACACACACACACGCACACACAGTATATTCATCATTTAGTGTGTCGACAGGAAGAGGAAGTTGGTGTTTTTGCTCATGTGTGTGTCTCACTGTGGAAGTGCAGGATGGCCTGACCACTGACAGGTGTGTGTGTCAGGATCAGCGTCTGTAGACTCTTCAGTCCGGCATCGCACAGTTCCGTCGCCACCTGCAGGCTGAGATCGGTAATGCACTCCAACTCCAACACCTGCAGGCGAGCGCAGGTTTGCACTGCACGGAGAGAGAGAGTGAATAAGGTGTCGGACACGTTAACATTCACTTTTCATTTCATCCATGAACATTGTTTCTAATAAATGTGAACACGTTTTTGTGACTCACCAACAGCAACCAATCCCTGAGTCCCACAGCCGGCCCCGCCCACACTGAGGGAGCAGAGGTGTGGCCAGCATCGACCAATCGTCTGCAAGCAACGGTTTCCAAATCGTTCGGGCTGTTGGCTTAAACAGGACGAGACAGAAAACCTATTACAACTTTATTATGTCAAAACATTACACTGCTGCTGTGTTGTGTTGTTGAGTGGGTGGGTGCACTGACCAGGGCTCAGCTGGCGCCACCTGCAGGCTGCTGATGTTCCTGCAGCCGGCACCCAGGGCCCAGAGAACCTCCTGGCAGAGAGGATCTGAAGAACTCCTGTACAGACAGACAGGTAGAGAGTGAGACAGGTGAACAGCCAGACAGGTCGAGAGTGAGACAGGGGAACAGACGGACAGACAGACAGGTAGAGAGTGAGACAGATGAACAGTCAGACAGGTAGAGAGTGAGACAGGTGAACAGTCAGCCAGGTAGAGAGTGAGACAGGTGAACAGTCAGCCAGGTAGAGAGTGAGACAGGTGACCACTCACCTGTATGTGAGCGTGTGCAGGTTGCGGCTGTAGCAGCTGGCCAACCACAGCGTCCTGTCCGTGAGGATGTGAGGACACTGAGAGACAGACAGGTGGAGCAGACTGCCCCCTGCTGACCGCAGCAGAGCCTCCACCCCCGGCTCCAGACTGCCCCTGAGACACAACAAGACGCTGGGTTCAAAGGTCGGCTCGACAGTTCAGGTTCACAACAGGTTAGAGGTTATCCTGTGTGTGTGTGTGTTTGTGTGTGTGTGTGTGTGTGTGTGTGTGTGTGCGTGTGTGTGTGTGTGTGTGTGTGTGTGTTACCTGGTGCTCCTGTGGTAATCCTCTCGCGTCTCATTGGCTCGTCTGCTCCGTGGCCTCAGGTAGTGGAGAACCACAGTCTGAGTCTGTGTACACCACTGAGACAGGGTGATCAGGAACTACACACAAAACACACACATCAGGCAACATTACTTTCTTGAACACGATATTTCAGGAACGAGATTTGGATTTGGACTCAAAGAGAAACTGATTGGAGGTCCAAGGTCACGGTGGCCTGACCCTTAACATGATGATGATGATGATGATGATGATGATGATGATGATGATGATGATGATGATGATGATGATGATGATGATGATGCAGGCTCTTGTACCTCGGGCGACACTCTGGCGTTTTCCAGCCGGAGGCGTGTCCAAACCGCCGGGTGCCTGGCGACAAACCGCCAATCAGTGCACACCGCAGCCGCACACAGCAACGAGTGAACGTCCAAATATGGGAAGACACAGAAAAGGCCGGCTCTCAGCCTCAAGATGGCCGGCCCCAGCTGTCTGTCGGGGTGACAGCGGGAGGGGGTGGAGCCTATGGAGGAGGGGAAGTCTATGGAAAAAGCCCAAAGTCAGCAAAAAAAACAGAGGGAAAGAAAAACTATGGAGGATAAAAGAAACAGATTTACCTGAACCAGGTGTGTGTGTCCTGGCAAATACCAGCCTCCTCATGTCGGCGCTGCTCCAACTTCGCTCCTCTTCTTCGTCCTCCTCCTCCTCCTCCTCCTCCTCTTCTTCTTCAGTGCTGTGGTGACGACGGTTTCTGTTGCTCCACGTTCTTTCAGATCCTCCGTCCCCGACCCTGGAAACGCAGAAGAAGAAGAAACGAGAAATACGCCACTGTGGCTGTTTGCTTGCATCAACCAGTCTTATATCCAGACTCATGAGGTCACCGTGACCTTTGACCTCAAAAATCGGGTTAGTTCATCCGTGATTCATTTGTGTTGTTTTAATTTTCAGGTAATAATCCATTTTTAGCTTTGCACAAAAATAATACAGCTTTGATTTCCTTGAAATCTTTTGGTTTTACGATCCTTGACTTTTTGGTTGTTCCCTTGAATCCAGTTTATTTAAAACTACTTTAAAAACAAATAATTGTATAAATAATTATATGAACAAGGTTTGTACAAGGAGGATCTGGATAAACCAGTATGTAACCGATGATCTAACTCACCAGAATCTCTCTTGCCGGGTCCAGGGCGGGGGGTAGTGACGGGCTTGGTGCTGGAACAACCCCCCCTCACAGTCCCACCCCCCCAAACCCAGCGACGAGGTCCGCATCCCCCCCGAGAGACGACTGCAAAGACAAACACAGAGGACACGTTAGAGAGATGAAGAGCGGTTCTGTTCCATATGATGAGAAATTCATAAATGTATAAATGTAAAATATGATGTTCTAAATATTTATAAACAGGTTTTTTTATTCAGTGTGAAAATATAGTTTCTGATTTTGTTTTGATCCACATGGTCCTGTTAATCAAAGACCTGAGGTGTTTTATATGTGTTGATGCACCTGTAGTGAGGGAGGCTGTGAGGCTGCTCGTCAAGTCTGCAGGAGTCGGACACACTGTAACTCCTCTGGAGGAAGAGGAGGAGGAGGAAGAGGAGCGAGGAGGAAGAGGAAGAAGAAGAAAAGGAAGAAGAAGAAAATGAGGAGAAGGAGGAAGAGGAGGACAAGGAAGAGTAAGAAGAAGAGGTATAAGCAAAAATACAAATCACCAAACATTATTATAATTGAGATTTTCAAAAGAAGCCTGACTTCGACCTGTCTCGCTCTCGACATTTTAAATAAACATTATATATAATAGTATGTTTAATTTGTTCTCACCCGGTTCCCGATGGGATCCTGCATCTTGTCTGTGATGATGCTGTCACTGCTGCCGTCCAGGCTGCGGCCTCGTCGCCCAGGTACAGGTGTGTAAACCTCTGCGAGTGTGTACTGGTCGGCGTACACATCTGTGTGTGTGTACTTGTCGTTGTGGTGCGTGTAGTGGTTGCGGTGCCTGTGTGAGCTGAGGTGCAGTAACTGTCTCTCCGCCCGGTCGGCTCGTTCCAGCAGCGTCTCGATGAACATCTGGAAACCAAACGAGCGAGAAGGTGACGAGGGAGTGAGAACACAAACTACAGATAACAGAGGATTGCAGCGCCACCTGCAGTCTGCTTTTGGCCTCTACTTCTTTCTCCGCCGTCTCCCTCAGAAAACGTTCGATGTCGACCATGTCTCTGCAAAACAGTTCGAAATACACTTCATGAGGAATACACTGAGAAATACACTTCTCTGAAAACAGAGTTAAAACCTCAGCAGCAGCACAGTGGAAAACATCAGAGAATAAATATATTAACCAATTCTTGTTTTGGACAGTGATGCACAAATATGAGTTGTTGCTTGATATGACAAATCCTAAATAAAACATATAGTATAATAAGTATTGATTACATCCCGAATATGATTTTTTTGTAGGTTCTTGTATTCTTTCTAATTGTATGACATTGTTGGTCTGTCCGTCCCCTAAAAGAGATTTAGATGCAGATAATGATGAATATAAAACAACAAAGATAAATAACAACATGCAGAATAATACACACAAACTGAGAATGACCAGAAATACAAGCGCACACACCCTCAGGGCTGCTGTGTCTCACTGTCAACTCATATAAATCATCAGAGCAGCGTGTGTGTGTGTGTGTCTGTGTGTGTGCGTGTCCAGTGAGGCTGACTAAACATGACATTTCCTCTGTCTGTGCATCGTGTCGTTTCTTTTCCAATCATGATGATGCTGTATAATTTGATCTGTGATCGTATAAATTGTATTTCACAGTTTTCTGTTTCTGCTCAGATATAATTTGAGGAGTTTAAACAAAAACTGACCAAAGATGATTAATTTCTATTTTAACCGTACTGCATCAAATTGGCATTTTACTGGCTCCATTACACTGTGAGCTGCAACCTGAGCCCCATTTAGTTTCAATTATCATGATTACAAATGTGTGAGTGTGAGAGACACTGACTGTTGCTGCTCGTTCAGCTGCTTCTCTTTTCCTAGCAGGTCTTTCTTTATTCTCTCCGTCATCTCCACGGCAGCCGAGACCTGACGGAGGGAGCACAAACCATCATCACTGAAAAGATATCATCTGTCAGCATGGTGTCATTCCAGCATCACTGCTCCACCCACCTGTCTGGATAGGTACGCCGCCCTCTCCTCCACTTCCTGCTTTTCACTCCTCAGTCGTTCCCCTTCCCGCCTCTCCCTCTCTAGCTCCGCCTCCCTCGTTTGCAGCGCCACCTTGAGTCGGCCCATGCGGCGGTTCACCCTCTCCTCCACCTCTGCGAATGTCTGGGCAATTTTATGGTCCAGCTTCAGGCCCAGTCCCAGTCGCTCCTCAAGCCCGATCCCCACCGACAGCCGGAACTCCAGGACCTCGCCAAGTTCCTTCCCTTGAAAAGGCTCCAAGGTGCCGGGCACGGCCAGAGCAGTGAGGGGGTCGTCTGGACGTCCAGTGGAGGCGGCAGGAGGAGCGAGATCTGAGGAGCTGAACATCTCCCTCAGCAGTTTGATGGAGGCCGACGACGAGGCCAGATCCAGGCAGGCCAGCTGCAGGGGGACGCTGTGGGCGGCCATACCCAGAGAAAAGCTCTGTCTTTGGGCTACAGCAGGACTGGGGAGTGGGAGGAGAACACCCGGTCTGGAGCTTCTGACCCGAGCCTGAAACATGAAATAATTGTGTTTAAGTACAGTCACTGATCGTCTTCACACACAGTCACAGATCTCTATGTATATATGAAATACCTGGGACAGCACCAGCAGGGTCTCATACGTGTGTTGGCTGACCAGGTGAGCCCGGAGCTCGGGTACAGACGAAAATCGAAACTTGTCGCCACATCGAGGACAAAAGTAGGGCAACTCCGAGGAGGAGGAGGAGGAGGAAGAGGAGGAGGAAGAGGAAGAGGAAAAGGAGGAGGAAGACATGATTCACCGGGGAGCTGCAGACCTGGAATATAAAACACAAACACATCAGAAAACAATGGAAACACTGCAGCAGAGAGACAAACTGAAAGGAGGAGACGGGAATAGTGTTAGCGTATTCACACACACACACGTGGTTCTAAAGAACGACTGAAAACTGGGTCAGTGTGTTCGTGTGGTCATGAAAATTTTATGAGACTGAAATCTGCAGATTGAAAACAGCAGAATAAGGAAAAGACATGTTTAAATATCATCACACGCGCACGTCCTACTCAAGTCAAGTCCAACTCGTGGAGTTCCTCGCCTGTTGGATTTGACATGAGTGGCACGCGTGTGTTATCCTATGATGCTAATTGCTAGTGAAGCGTGCGTCTACCACCCCCCACAGGCTGAATCTCCTCCGGTCGACCCCCATGCAGAGGAATTTTAACTACGCATGGATGAGCAGGAAGAAAGAAACGTCAAGGGCGTGGACTCACATACATGTCTTCTACATGTTACACCTTTATTAACCCTCAGTTTATTGTCATTAATCCGTTTTGAGAAGTATTATATCTGTCTACAGGGGTCCACAATCTAAAAACATTTACCCAATCAATTGGTACAAGTTGGTATAATGTATCAATACAAAAATAATCCATCACAAGTAAATATCTATAAAATTACAAATCTTAACGTAAATTAAAATAAAAATCTAGTTACGACTAGATGGTGAATATTTATAGACGTGATGGGAAACTTCCTAGAAAAGTATGAAAATTTAGGTTGACCTCCTATACGAAAAAACGCCTCGTGTTTACGTTGAAGTCACAGCGCCCTCTGGTGGCCACAGTGAGTGAGCCAACACATCCAAAGCATTAGTTGCTAATGAACCATGACTGCGATATGACGTAATGTCGATATGACGATAACGCTGCCATCACTTTCAAATTTAGTGGTTTTAACGCAAACACCAATTATTTTCTGAACAATTTCTGTACGACAAATTAAAAAACTTTCCCCGTAGCAATTTTAAAATGTTCAGATATTTTATTAACAAATCGATTGATAGAGAACAAAAATCCTCGATAATTGATAATCCTCCTCTGCAGAGACAATAATAACCGAACTCTCACCTAACGAGGATCTGATGCGTCACATGCCCCATGATAAAAATCTGTTGCCATGGTTTCCCTCAGGTTTCCGCTCCAGCTCGTGCGGATCGATCCACATCAGTCCGGTACCGCGAGCGTCTCGTGCAGGGAGGAGCAGCAGCCTGAAACCGAGCTGTGTGTGCCTGTGTGCATGTGTGTGTGTGTGTGGGAATGGGTGTGTGTTCCCTGTCCTCCTGCATCCGCCGCGTGCTCCTGTGACGTAAGAGCCGCGTGACGTGTCAGTGCCGATGGTGGGATGATGGCAGACGCTTTGAACTCCGCCCCCTTTAAGTTCATTTAATACAATTATTTGAAGATTCATGTTTTCAGATAAAAAAACAACAACAGTTTCTTCACGATCTCCTCAATCTTATCATTTTGATCTCATGCAATTTATTTATTAATAATATCTTAATTTAAGTTTGTAATCAATAATATTTGATCGAATCTATACATATGTACAAATGTATAAACGGGGAAGAATGAAGCTTATCTACTTTAACTTGTAGGTATTTGGATCTTTCTCCCGAGTCAGAGAGAGAAGTTATTTTTTCCTTCACAATCAATCAGACGACATGAGAAACTGAAATAGTTAACGAGTGTGAAGAGTGAAAACTTACTGAGGAGAGGAGCTGCAGTGCAGTCTGACGACCACTGGAGGGCGCCAGAAGCCCAAAGAGAGTTGGCTAAGTGTGATCAGACAAAAACACAAACTCAAACACAAAGACACACATAGACACACACACACACGCACTCACACACACCTACACACACACACCAAATCCCCAATTAACCTGCTGTTGAAAATATTCCTAACAAATTCTCTGTATTGATCTGAACTGAACAGCTGATTTCACTTTTTCAGTAAGAGAGTGTGTCTGTGTGAGTGTGTTTGTGTGTGTGAGTGAGTGTGTGTGAGTGTGAGTGTGAGTGTGTGTGGGTGTGTGTATGTGTGTGTGCGTGCGTGTGTGTATGTTTGTGTATGTGTGTGTGAGTGTGTGTATTATGATATCTCTGTGTGAACAAATGTAAACTGGGGGGACACTTGATTCTCTGGGCTGTTGTTGTCATGGCAACACAACCTTCACAGTTTATAAACTGGACAAACTGGTAAAGTGACCGAACTAATGGGACCATTTGTTGCTTGGCAACAGTGGCCGGCTGATGGATGACACAAAAAGTCAAAAGAAGATCTGATGACGAAGATGACAATGATGAAGAGGAACTTGAAGATTAAGAGGAACATCATGAGGAAGATGATAATGATGATGATGATGATGACGATTGAGGAGAATGGACACTCAATGCTTGTTGATGTTGATAATAATGATGAAGACGAAGAAGAGGAAGATGGTAGCGAAGATAATAATGAAGAAGAAGGCAGGACTATCTCTGTTTATGATGAAGAGGAGGGTGGTAGTGATGATAATGATGATGAAGAAGATTAGGATGGTAGTGATAATAATTAGGAAGAAGAAGGCAGGACTCTCTCTGTTTGTTTATGATGATGATGATGAAGAGGAGGATGGTAGTGATGATAATGATGAAAAAGAAAAGGAAGATGGTAGTGATGATAATGATGAAGAAGAAGGCAGGACTCTCTCTCTCTCTCTCTGTTTGTATATGATGATGATGAAGAAGGGGAGGATGGAGTTGATGATAATGATGAAGAAGAAGGCAGGACTCTCTCTCTCTCTCTGTTTGTTTATGATGATGATGATGAAGAAGAGGAGGATGGAGTTGATGATAATGATGAAGAAGAAGGCAGGACTCTCTCTCTCTCTCTGTTTGTTTATGATGATGATGATGATGAAGAAGAGGAGGATGGAGTTGATGATAATGATGAAGAAGAAGGCAGGACTCTCTCTCGCTCTCTCTCTCTGTTTGTTTATGATGATGATGATGATGATGAAGAAGAGGAGGATGGAGTTGATGATAATGATGAAGAAGAAGGCAGGACTCTCTCTCTCCCTCTCTCTGTTTGTTTATGATGATGATGATGATAAAGAAGAGCAGGATGGAGTTGATGATAATGATGAAGAAGAAGGCAGGACTCTCTCTCTCTCTCTCTGTTTGTTTATGATGATGATGATGATGAAGAAGAGGAGGATGGAGTTGATGATAATGATGAAGAAGAAGGCAGGACTCTCTCTCTCTCTGTGTTTGTTTGTTTATTGACAGCAGCAGCCTCCATGCACAACAAGGAGCAGTAAACACTGAGCTCAGCTGATCACAGCTGCCTTCAGTCGCCAAGTTAACGACCATGATGAAGATCATTTACAATCATTTGATGTCCGACTCGTACAAATATACACACTCTGACATGAAGAGGTAAACAAACCATAGAAAAATAGAATGTGTTACAAACATAGAACTCCGTGTCAAATATAAAGTCATGTGACATAAAAACAGGAAACGACTTCACACAGTTTCTTGACTGGTCACGTCCTCATGCACCAAATACTTTATACAGTCTAACACTCCGTCAGACGGACTGTTCCCCGGTCAGCTCCACCACGTCCAGGCTCCGAGAAGCATCTCAGAGCACCTGCACCGGACGCTCCGGGCTCAGAGGTCAACACCGGCCCGAAGTCTGACAGTTCAAGTCCTCCTGCACAGCAGCGTTCGCCCGCGTACACATCGAACCACAGTCCCCTGAACATCTGTCCACGTCTGTGAACATCTGTAAACATCTTCCACTTCTTGTCTCAGCTTAAATCGCCTTCAATGTGACGTCACATGGAATCGTCACTCTGACGCTTTGTCCGGTAGACGGTTCAAATCCTGAAGCTTTAAATCGGCCTCACTGGCCAAAAACCATCGTGCTGCTGTTTACACGCCAGGCGCGTTCAGGGCCAGAGAGTAGGCGGCCATCATTTGGGCACGCAGTTGCTGCTTGACGTGCACGCGCCCATGCCTCTTCCTCTCGTCGCTGCGCGCGAACCTCTTGCCGCACACGTCGCAAGAGAAGGGCTTCTCTCCGGTGTGCGTGCGCGTGTGCGTGGTCAGATGGTCGCTGCGGCTGAAGCTGCGCGCGCAGATGGTGCACTGGAAGGGCTTCTGTCCCGTGTGGATGCGCACGTGCCTGTTCAGCTCGTCCGAGCGCGAGAACCGGCGCTCGCAGCCCTGCACCGAGCACGGGAACGGTTTCACTTTCAGTCCGTTCTTGGCGGGAGCTCTCCTGCCCCCGCGTGACAGTTTGGGGGCTCCTGCCGCGTGCACGTTGCCGATGTTGACTATTGGGAACGCGCCCTGCAGGAGGGAGGAGAGGAGGTGAGGGGCGGGGGGGAAGTGGAGCTCGCTTTGCACGAGCTCCGTCTTCACCGGTCTGCTGATGACGTAACTGCCAGAATCTCCTCCGGTAACCGGGGCCGCCGCCAAACTCTTCAGCCACTCCTCCAGCCCCAGCGGCTCCTGCTTCACCTCACAGGCGGCCTTCAGCTCTCCCGGGCCGGCCTCGGAGTTCAGCAGAGACTCGATGAATTCAGCCACATCCACCTGTTGCTCCAGAGCTGCCAGCGGGAGCAGGGAGTCGACAGTGGCCGAGAACAGAGCATCATTCCCGCTCATGGAAGGTTGAGCAGAGCCGCTACAGCTGGAGCTCACAAACTCGCTCTTCACCACCACCGGTGCAGAGATGGAGGCGGGAGGCTGCTGAACTGTAGCCGGGGCAGGGCTGCATGCAGACGGGCTGAGGAGCGGGGATGAGGGGGAGGCTGTGGCCGGAGAGACAGCTGCAGGGGACGGGGTGTTCTCTCGGGGGGAGCCGGTGTCGCCTTGCTGCTCCATCTCGGTGCAGATCCCGACGATCTCGGTGATCATGTTGAGGATGGCGTCCGCGGTGCTGCTCAGTCCCGCCGCCGCTGGAGACGCGTCCGGCTCCGCGAAGAAGCTCCCGGTGTAACCGAGGGAGGGAGAGAGCGTGTCCGAGGAGCAGTCGCTGAAGTCCGAGAAGAAATCTGAGTCAGAGGCGTCGGTCCCCGGAGAGAAGACTGGAGAGAGAGAGAGAGGGGAGGAGTTAGAGTCATTACATAATCATCAGCTGATCGATAACCTGCAGTCACACACACCTGCCCTGTTCCACCAATCACACCACACATCATGTTGATTGACAGACACACACCTTGACAGAAGGGTGACCCCACGTCAGAGTCGGTCCCGTCGCTGGTGCACGCGCTCACGCTGTCCACCCAGGCGCTGCAAGCGTCCTCGAACTCCGACATGAAGCTGTCCTCGCGCTCCAGAAGCATGGTGTGACGTGTGGACGAGAAGAAGAGCTCAGGTGTGTGGTGGATGGACTCGGGGATTCCCTTTACGCCGCTCGCGCTTATATCAAACCAGGCGATTAATCCGTTAAACCGGAGCCGGTGAGTTCCGTTAGTCAGCTCGGTGATGCTGAGGATGCTGAGGATGCTGAGGCTCCCTCCGCTCGCTGCCTCTTTTATACTCTCCGTCTCCTAGGTAACTCCCGGCCCGGCCTCATTGGCTGGAGCCCGAGCGAGGGATTCCCCCCGCCGAGCGCTTCGCAGCTGCCCAAACATGGACAACATCCGGTTGTGACGGCGGGTATCCCCACACCATATAAGGACAGGCGGGAAAGAAACGTCGACACAAGCGGAGAGAAAAGGGGTTCCCTTCACTGCGGCAAGAGAGAGAGAGAGAGAGAGAGCGAGAGAGAGAGAGAGGGCAAGAGAGAGGGAGAGAGAGAGAGGCAGAGAGAGAGAGAGAGAGAGAGAGGGAGATTACACAACCAGCAGAGAGGGAGGGAAGGATGATGGAGGGATGAGGAGAGACTGATCAATGACTGAAGAGTTGTTGTTGCTGTTGTCGACACATTCTAAAGACACAATATGAGTTGCCATGTTGTTGAGTTCGACCTCAAAGGAAGAGCACATGATAATAACAAAATCAAAATAATAATAATTATCAATATTCAGGATTTAAAATTGTGTGTCATATTTGTACAGTGACAGTGTATTTTACCTCTTTTGTCTCAAAGGGTTTAACAAGTTGCACCATCCTCTGTTCTTCACCCTCAACTCTCATCACATGATTCACTCATTGGCTATTCAACAGGGATCATAAACATCTATATGAACTAAACTTAAAACGTTATTATTTATAACCACAAAGAGAATTGATGAAACAATCAGTTTAACAACACACAACAACCTTGAAGTCGCACAATCTGCAGAATATATTATATTAATAGAAAACATGGACTTTATGTAATGGAGGAGGATGAAGCTACGGCCGAAACATATTCAGCAGCAGCTGATGTAATAATAGAAATGAGACATGGAGATACATAGAAGCAGATGGATATTATCGATGACATCATCAATAACTTTATTGATCAACCAGGAGACGTTTTGTGACAAAGAACGACACAAACAAACATTTGTGTTTTCTGTGTCGCACAGAGGAGCCGAGATTCAGAACCACGGACAGCTCCGCAGTGCTGCAGAGAGAGAGAGAGA
This sequence comes from Platichthys flesus, assembly GCF_949316205.1. Taxonomy (NCBI): domain Eukaryota; kingdom Metazoa; phylum Chordata; class Actinopteri; order Pleuronectiformes; family Pleuronectidae; genus Platichthys; species Platichthys flesus. The sequence continues at coordinate 12,642,411 of NC_084968.1, forward strand.
GAGAGAGAGAGAGAGGGAGAGAGTGAGACAGAGACAGAGAGAGAGAGAGAGAGAAAGAAAGAGAGAAAGAGAGAAAGAGAGAAAGAGAGTATGAGAGAGAGACCATAACACGCTTAAAACACACTCACACACACACACACACACACACACACACAGACTTTAACAGAGAGAAAAACAACAGAGAGAGAGAGAGAGAGAGATATGGAGAGAGAGGAAGAGAGAATGAGAGAATGAGAGAGAGACCTCAACAAACTTAAAACACACAAACACACACACACACGCACACACAGGGAAACCTTAACACACTTAAAACAAACACACACACACAGACCTTAACAGAGAGAGAGGCACAACAGAGAGAGAGAGAGAGAGGGAGGTAGAGAGATAATCACATATCACTGCCCCACATTTCACATTCCTGCACATCGCTGCTCAGCTGCTGTGATGTTGTCACCATGGTAACTGGGAGAGGTGGAGGCCAGCGTTATGTAAAGAACGAGAGTCGAGAATAGAAGCTGCAGCGTTTTCTCACAAATTAACAAATTATTATATCACCAGTGAGACGACAACTAACCATCAGCGACTCAAACGCACAAAACCACCACTGAGACACAAAACAACTAAAACGAGGCATCAGAAAACGTATTAATCATAACCGCTCAGTTGGCAACTAACTTATTAATAGATTAGTCGGATTTGTAATAGCACGATGTGGTAGCATCTCGGGGGGGGGGGGGGGGGGCGTAAACCAGCCAATCCCCTGCCTCTCTTCTCTTACACTAATATGTTTAAAAAATGTCGAAGACAAACGATAGAGAAGAGAAAAGGCGTCAAAAGTGTGGGAACACTTCAGTTCACTGAGTCACTGTCATCATGGCAACCACTGTGCTGAGTATTTTTATTTAGGTTGAGTTTTAACTTGTCTCTGTAGCATTTAAATGTTATTAAAAAATTAATCACTGTAAATAATAATCAACAGAACAGAAAAGTGAATTTAAACGACAGAGCAGGTGAAAGTGAGAGAGTGTAAAACAATAAGAGCATACTATACTGCAGTAAAAAGCACATGATATATTTTTTTTAAATAAATAATTAAAGTTTTTAATCTTTGCTTTCATTAACTATGTAATTCTGATTAGTTATATTATTTTCTTCATACTTACCTTTAAATATTCTTATGTTGTTCGTTTGTTTGCTGAAACACTTTTTATTTTGGATGATTAACAATGAAATTATGAGTAAATAAAAAAGTACCTAAAGTAGCTGCATTTCAGATTATTATGAAGAGTTTATAAACAGTTTGTTTTCATTTACCTTAACATTATTTAAGGTTTTTAATCAAATGTTTAAAACTCTTGTTTTACTTTAGTCTATCTTGAAAAAAGATAGACGACAGAAGAGCTGACGACGAGGTCTGGACGTCCTGATAACATCAAGGTTATACACACACAGTCATGGTAAGGACACGCACACACACACACACACACACACAGTAATATCAACACCCTGTGACCTTTGACATATTCAAGGTTTCTCTCTCAGATTAAAACCTCGACTCTTCTCTCTCTCTTTTCATTTTCTCTTTGTCTCTCATGATGTTCACTCGTCTTCTCTCCTCTCTCTCTCCGTGCATCTCTCTCCCTTACTCCCCTTCTTCACTCGCCCTCCTTGTCTTATTCCTTCTCGTCATCTTGTTCTTCATTTCTCGTCGCTCTGGAACCAATAACCCCTCCTCTCCTCCTCTTCCTCATCCCTCCATCCCGTGTATCCCGAGGCTCCCCCTGCTGGGCAGCCTCCCCTGGCTGGGAGGACGTCTCCCCCCTCACCTGCTCTTCACTCGGCTGGTTAACAGGTTAGTTTACTGATCCTGGATCAGAGTGAATGACAAGTTCTGCTATCACAGAAACCATGTGATAACAAGGACTAGTTCATGTTTTTAACAACTGGTTAAAGTTTGAAAGAACTGGTTTATGTGTGGTTAAGCTCATTTAGAACTGGTTAATATTTCGAAGAACAAGTTAATGCTTTTGAGAACTGGTTAAAGTTTGAAAAAAAAAAGTTGGAAAATGAAAATTGATTGATGTTTGGAAGAACTGGTTAGGAACTGGTTAAAGTTTCTGATCCTGTTAGTGAACAGACGAGAAGTTATGGACTTGTTAAAAAGAACTGGTTAACATATTTAGAAGAACTGGTTAATGCTTTTAAGAAGTTATTCATGACTGAAAAACTAGCTTTAGTTTGGAACAAGTGGTTTTGAATTGGTTTTTAAGAACTGGTTAATGTCTGGAAGTTGTCAATAATGTTTGTCACGTTTCCACGAAGTTGTCAATGTTTTTAACAACATGTTAACTCAACACATGTTGTTGTGTGTCAGGTATGGCTCCCTGTACGCGCTCTACCTCGGCCCTCACTACACTGTGGTGGTGAACGACCATCAACACGCCCGAGAGGTTCTCCTGCAGCGAGGGAGGGACTTCGCTGGACGGCCGAGCATGGTGACACGAGACGACACATTAACGATCGATCAATCGATTAGTTGATGAAAAGATAACTCATCGATCTTAATGACCAGTTTGTTGTTTAATCCCTCGTTTCCTGCGCAGGTGACGACCGACCTGTTGACCAGAGGAGGTAAAGACATCGCGTTTGCAGATTATTCTTCTCTCTGGAAGTTACACCGACGCCTCGTCCACAACTCCTTCACTCTGTTCGGAGAGGGAAGCAGTCGCCTGCAGGACATCGGTACTCTCCACTCATCCATTGTTAAAGAAGCAACATTTTAAATTACCACCTGCAGGGGCGCCTCTGTGCTCATGCTGCTGATCAACTTCCTGTTTCACAGATAATGTATATTAACCCTCAGTGACATGTCTCCCTCTCCAGTTCTGTCTGCGGTGGACAGTCTCTGTGTGGAGCTGTTGTCCGGGGGGAGGCGTGGCTTCGATCCGTCCCCCGCGGTGACCAGGGCCATCACCAATGTCGTGTGCACACTGGTGTTCAGCGCCACCTATCGCCACGGGGACGCAGAGCTGCAGGAGGTGATCCGATACAACGACGGCATCGTGCAGACCATCGCCAGGGGAGGACTGGTGGACATCTACCCCTGGATGAAGGTACGGGAACCTGAGGCTAGTTCTGACCTCTGAGGACAACATTCAAAACTTTTCAAAATGTATTCATTCTCTTTTTCTTAAAGATCAAAATTGTTTTTTAATATGTCCTACTACTCCAAATTATCTTGTCTTTCTAAAGCCGTCCTTAAGAGAGCTGCTCCTTTTATAAGTTTGCCCTGTCCAAAGCGTCCTTGCTCTTTTCAACCTGACAGTCTTCACCATCCCACTGACACTGTGTCCGTCCCTCAGGTCTTTCCTAACTCGTCTCTGAGAAAACTGAAGGAATGCATCATCGTCAGAGACCGACTCCTCACTCGCAAACTCGAGGAGCACAAGGTGACTCACAAACACACACAAGACACATTTATATCATCTTGGTTTTCTCAATGAAGTTTGACTTTAAATCAAAGCATATGAACCTATATATGAACCTGCTTTTGAACCTATGAGACAAACTCATCGCAGGAACCCGCTCCTCCTCTGTGACACATCCAGGCCTCGTTGAGTGACGGTGACCCCCGTGACCTCCTGGACGCCTTGCTGAAGGGTAAGACAGACAGGTCGTCTGGATCAGAGGGCGAGCTGATAACGGACGACCACGTCCTGATGACGGCGGCCGAGGCCTTCGGAGCCGGAGTGGAGACGACGTCCACGACTCTGCTGTGGATCCTGGCCTACCTGCTGCACCACCCGGAGGTAAGACCAACAGGAAGACTGAGGCTGAGGGAGTTTGAACAGTTCTCTTCAGTGATAGATACAGATCAGAGTAAAGTATAAGTAATTCTGTTGTCCTCCATCATTAATGTCATCCTTGTGGACGCTTCAGGTCCAGGATCGTGTCCAGAAGGAGCTGGACGAACAAATTGGCAACGATCGAGCGGTGAGCGTGTCGGACCGCGGCCGGCTGCCATACCTGGACTGTGTCATCAACGAGGGCATGAGGATCCGACCGGTCAGCCCCGTCCTGATCCCGCACACCGCCATGACCCACAGCAGGTAGACGTGCACACCGGACCCGAAACGACCAGTCCATCAATCGTCTATTCGAGGAAAGCTCATTGTGTTTTCATGGCCAACTCGTTGTTTGAAGGTTTTATGAATTTGTTGAGGTGCTTCTCGAAAGCCACTGAAAGAGGAAAACAAATTGTTCTTCTTCTGCTTCAAAACTCACCTCATGTACAAAAAAAGGCACCACCTGGTGGCAGAAGCTGTGCAGTGCATTCACAAACTGGTCCAGCCCAAGAAAAGAATTTAATTACAAACACACAAATACAAACAAAGTCGGTTTTGTTTCAGAAGTTTATGGACTGACTCAATACATTTGAAATAGAAGGAATCGAACAGAGAATTAAAGTGTTTCCTAATCATATAAATAAGTTAACATTAACAATCTCTCTCTCTCTCTCTCTCTTTCTGTGGTATAGCATTGGCGGTCACTCGGTCGGTCCTGGGACTCGTGTTCTGGTCAACATGTGGTCGATTCACCACGACCCTCGACACTGGGACAAACCTGACCTCTTCAACCCAGGTTCGAAACACAAACCTTTCCCTTAGAATCTTTCCAAAGAGCGCCTGAAGACACCATCTTTGTCTTTTCCCACCTTTTCAGATCGTTTCCTTGACGACAAGGGTCAGCGGGTCACACCCTCCTGCTTCCTGCCATTTGGGACGGGGCCTCGGGTCTGTGTCGGCGAATCACTGGCCAGGCTGGAGCTTTTTCTCTTCTTGTCGTCTCTGCTCCAGCGAATGAGCTTCAGGCTTCCCGATGGGGGTCCCTCGCCCAACCTGCAGGGGCGCCTGGGCGTGGTCCTGCAACCGTTACCTTATAAGGTCATTGTCACTCCGAGGGCGGGATGGGAGGGCGGAGCAAAGTAAGGATAAAAAAGAGAAAGGGGCAGGAGATTGAAATTTAACGCTAACATGTTGTTGTCTTTTAAAAATGTCAGTAAGATATTATTAATCAAGATCCTCCAGAGGCAATAAAGTGAAATGAATAAAAAATTCTTTTGTAAGATTTTCCACCTTTGAGAGGATCACATCATGAGACCTCTACTTTCTGTCACAATTACAATTTTACTCTAAATAGCTCTTTAAATTATGAATTAACGAATAATGACACTGCATGTCAGGATCGCATTTGCCCCGCAGCCCGTGTTAAACGGATGTGTGCATGTCAATTCCCCTCAACGTGAAGCTGTATCATCGGTCACGTTTCAACAGTGCGAAGCCTTGACGGATGAATTATGTCTCAACGTAATGGAACAGAGGAGATAAACATGTCTGGAGCGAGTGGACATGAAAGAGACATCAACTGAACTAAAAGGACTCCTGAGGCAAAGCCTGATCAGTAAAGGAAAGTAAGAAAGGCTCAAATTAAACAATTGACAATAAAGAGAAATCATATTGAGTTATTGATGAAGCAACAACTTGACAAAGAAGAAGAGAGATACGATTTTCAAAAGTATGATAAAGGAAATGACTCAACACAAAGTGATGAAGATGATGACAATGATGCTGGTGGTGATGATGATGAGGGACTTCTAAATATCTCTACTGCCCTCAGCGTTCTCAAGGTGTATGTGCAGCCTCCTCTTAGGAGAGGTCCTCACAGGGATGGTCAAAATTCACACATGCTGAAAATCATGCAAAGACAAAATGAAATTACTGAAATGATAATTAAATAACAAAGAGTTATTAGTTATTTCTACCAACAAGATAAATTACAGTTTTTCATGGAAATCCACTGCATTACTTGTCCTTCAAGCGTACCCAATATATTAATATCAATATGAGGAGGAAAGGAGGAACGATGATACCGTTGAGTTTTCCTGATCGGTGCTGGTGGATGAACGGAGACAGGTGGTGGATTTAACAGTTTTATTCAGTATATCTTCACACACTGTTAGAACAGGCTGGTTTAGTTAGGTCACACACATACCTACACACGTCCAAACATACACACTATTCATTAGATAACTCCAATGTTTAGCATCGTTATCAACGGGATATTCAGGGACTTGAAAGAATCGTCTCTTCTGTGCCTCCTTTGACTCCTCTGACAGAAACCTCATGCAACCAGGAGGGACAGAAGAGACGAGACGACGAGGAGAAAACCGTCTTTACGACAGAGGGAGGGGCTTCTACGATAGAAGGAACATACTGACGTTTTAGTAAATTAAATCATTTGTCAAACACTGGAGGAGTGAACGTTGATCAAATGAGTTTTCTGAAACTGACTGGGTTCACATTTCAGGGTCAGCACAGGCTGTAAATAATAGATGGGAAACAGGATGGGTCCTTAAAGTGAAGCCAAACCAACTGGAAGAGAAATTTAATTAGGTACAAGAAAACAACATTACATGTTTTCGTCTTGTACGTCCAGGAGTGGAAGGTTCAGTGTCTTGCAGTGTATTAACTAAGTTCTACGGTTTATGTTTGTTACTTAACGTGAAATAACTTAATGTGGTTTGTCTTGACTTTGTAGGTTTTGTAGGTTTCACTAATCACCAGTAGAGGTTAATTTAATTTGTTGTTTTGCTTTTAAAGATTATCCTGATGTCCTTACTGGGAAATCAAAGCTGACTTGTCAGTGTGAATCCAACCAGTGAGGAAACTCTACGAGAGGACTATTTGCTGAATGTTTTCATTCACCGACATTAATTGAAAAACTAGAAAAAACTTGACACAAAGAGAAAAACACCGGGTTTCCAAACATGAGCAGGTCTCTGACATCAGCCTCGATCATCTACGCTGTCATCAGCCACTCGGGTGAAGAGTTTACCAATGAGTGCATCACAGCACAGAAAGGTCAAGGGTCTTAGTGGAGGGATACACTGTAATGAGACACATTATAATGAATTTGGATCAAATCCTCATTAACTTGACACAGGTCACATTCACAGCAGCTGCTTTCCTTCAGGAGGCTGATGTGAGAAGCTGCAGATGCTTTGGGAACCGGAGCTACGGACAGGTTTCAGACATCCCTCCAGTCACTCTGGTCACAGCCCACACCCACGCAGAGCGAGAACAGCTCTGTCTAATGCTAAGTAGTAACAGTTGTCAAGTAGAAATGGCACTCTGTAACCACTGGAGATATATAACCTTATTAGTTCAGGTAAACAAAAAACACCATCAACCACAACATCAACCACAACATCGACGGCTCGGTGTCACCCTCGAGGAGCTTCCTCAGCCTCTATGAACTCTCCGTCCTCAGGCGTGAATGTTGCCTGGACTCCATCGATCAAGGTTGCGTTTGTTTGGACCCTCGGTCTCAGTCGGAAAATCTCCTTGAGCTCTCCGAAGTCCAAACCCGCTCAAAACCAGATTCCTGCGTCTGTGAATTTCTCCCACAGAGGTTTAGAAAAGAAAGATTGGATCATTTTCATCCGTTCGTGTTCGAATCCAATCTTGTGCACGAAAAACATCCAGCTGTCAATCAGTTTGTAGTAACCGCCCGCTCCGTGGCAGGACATTGATTTTGTCGTAATGAAGTCCAACACAGCTTTGTCCATCGTGGGCGTCCGCGTGGTCGTAGCCATTGTCCCTTTGTTACAAGTCTGTGTTTGTAATGCAGCATGGACACAGGGTTTAAGGATCATTCAACCAGACTCAAGGTCTTTCCATCGGAGAAAGCTGAATTAATGATATCTGTGAAACAACCGTCAGGTGACCACTGCACCACAGGGACCTGAGAACACATCTTTTTCGGTATTTAACAGTATTGCCTCAAGATGCTGCGTCCTTACTTTCTTAAAGGAGACATATCATGTTTGTTTTTTGGTGAATGTAGAAGTTGTGAAAAGTTTAAAAAAAAAGCCCAAAGTCTGAGAAACACCTGGTCAGAAGTCAGGATCATACTTCCACATGATCCTGATGGGACGGACCAGGTTGGTTTCAGACAAAGAGTTTGAAGTAATATCGGGGGGGGGGGGTCTTGAGTAGAAAGGAACTAAAACCAAGTGTTTGAGACAGAGGCTGAAAAGAGGAGCTGCAGCGATGGACAGTCTGAGGAAAGATAAACATTTTACAGTAATAACATTAACATGATGAACAGAATATGTCTCATTTAAGCAACTTTCGGACTAGATTAACAACACAAGGGAGGGAGAGGAACGAAATATAATCACCAGACAAAGGTTTATGGTTTGTAAACAATGAAAAGTTCTTCATTACCGATGTCCATCACAAATACAGGTGATCCCATCAATAAGTGCACTGCAGATAGGAGGGGCTAAAAGCTAATCCTGCTCATTTTAGCATCATTTTTTTGTCAATGGGATGTAAATTATTGTTAATGTGGCTGTAATTATAACTGAAAGGTGGTGAAATATTACTAACATTCATGTTCTGGGCAGAACTAGAATCACTGAAGAGAGAATGTTTAAATCCCGCTCCGTCCCCTCGAGCCGTGAAGCCTTGTCCGAATGAGACTAAATTTGATCAACCAATCATCTGCCAGTACAATCTGATGACATCACTGCACATTCTTCCTCTCGTCAGTTTCTCTCGAGTTTTTTTCTTTCCAACACACGTCAACATCTGGTTTGAATCAACACAGTTGACGTGACGAGGTGGAGGAGACCTTCAGCTTTTGTCAGAATCTGTTGTGGAACAGGTTTTTACACAATTAAAAACTATTACAAATTGTGTGTTGGCAAACCTAAGTCCCTTGTGTTGGAAATGACTTGTTTCTTTAGAAGAACACAGAAGCCTCTACTATCCTTTTCTAGGGAAGAGTGTTGGAATCAGGCCAAAGACAGATGACCAGAACACACGGTGGAAGGATGTGTTCCAGGTCAGGGAGAGGCCGATAAGGATTTGGTGCGAGGCCAGGATAACTTTTTTTTCACTTTCTCTAACATTGTGAGATAGGACGTATTTCAACATTTTCAATAATTCATGGGCCTTGATGAAAATACTCAGGCATGCTGTGGCACTGCCCATTTGGTGCAGCCTGATTTGAATTCAGAGGGACTAGCTTGTTCTGACACCTGACCCCTCCACTCTTCCGTATTTCTCTGCAGTTGTTGGGTAAAAACTTCACATCTCCAGGACAAAGATAAGTTTTCTTTGAGATACTGATGCATTTTTCAGTTTGTGTGGTGGTGTGGGGGGGGGTGGGGGGAAGTAGGATTTCCCTCGACCAAACCCACCCACAGAGAAGTGCATCATATTTCCGTGACCTCACCTGGAGCGACAAGGTTTCCACCCAACAGTGACGATGTGTCGCAGTCGTCCTGAATTTGTTATTTACACACAGACTCTTGCTGATGAAAAATATTGCTCTTCACTAATTCAGACGGTGGTCGTAAATTCACCATCGTGTACAATACAAATGTTACTAACACTCTGTCATTGACAAAATATACTCTCTACCTTTAAGTCTTTCTGTCACAAAATATCAATAATGACACACTGATCGATCCGACGGTGTACGGAACATTAATATGTTACAACAAAAGGCCTAAAAATAAATTGCGTTGACTCCAGGACTGTCCTTTTCACAGACCTCGAAAGAACTTGCGTTGTTTTGTAGGTTGAAGTTAATTCGGTTTTCTAATCCGGATGTGAATGTTTAAAGAAGGAGAGGTGTCTACGAACGGAGAGAATGCTAATTTGAGTTTAGATGAGGACTAAACATAGCTTTGTTGCATCTGACCTCAAATTCAGATGAAGAGACAAAGACGATGACACACGCTGCCGTCTCTGTTCGGTGCTTTGTTTCCGTCTCACAGCCGCCATTGTTTATTCCAATTTATAAAAAAACGCTTTTGATGCGAAGAGAATACCCCCCCCCCCCCCACCACCACCCACCATGGAACCTTCCACATAGGATCGAGTTAAACCAGAAATGCATCAAATCTGAGGAGCCCTCTCTCCTGTTCTATAAACTACCCACCCAATCCCTCTTTCACGACAGACGTCTTCGTCAAGTCGTCCCTCCGAACGCATGAATCAGTCTTCCCTCTGTCAGTCAGCATGAATCATCCTCCCACATCCACTTTGTCCCTCGTATGTCTCCAAAACCGCCGTCATCACCGGAGACGAGCGAGGACTCTCACGCTTAACATTCTACTATTTAAAGTTGCTTTCCTCTGTTTGGTGACGGACGTAATTAAAGACAACGCCATTCCTGTCCGAGGTGTGACGCATGCCAAGGAGACCATGTTCGCACCATGTGGGACAGAAGGCCGACGTGCATGATTTGAATTTTTAGGTCTTGTGAGCATGCACGTCATTGGATCACTTGACAACTGGTGGAGTGTCGGTTCAAATCATGTGCCCGGTCAATGCAGCAGTTCCTCTATAGTAACTGAATTTAATTTTGTCCCCATGTCTTGACTGTTTTAGTCACTGCTGCATTAAGTGCAACGTTAATCAACTGGAACTGTCAGAAAGATCAGTCTGAGTTTGATATACGACTGTTGACGTGACTGTTGTTTGCAAACTGGTAACTGATCTGAGATCTGAGTAATGACCTAGTGGCGTTGAGAAACAATGTTTTTATCGTCCACACTTAATAAATATGATTTTGCTTATGTTTTAATCATCTGCTTATAGGGATGAATTTGACCCGGGACAAAAGTGATAACTAGAAGCTTCCACATTGAATTTGATTGGCCAAATATATTGACATGCAGAGCGTGAATGCATGGGACCATCTATCGCAGTTCAATCAGTCTTTTGCAATTCTTGACATTCTCTATCTGACAGCAGTTCTCTAGTTCAGTGTTCGGATGCGATCTCAGTAAACGCCTCCCCTCCTTTTCAAACTCACATTACACTGGAGCCATGACCGATCAAGATTCCAACTCTCAGTTGAATGAACAGGATTGAGTTGAGACAATGCTTCTCATGGGATCTTTTGCTGTGACACTTCCACTGCCTGTGCTGGTCTGACTAACAGCTGCTGAACCAGCAACATTTATTGATATGATTCTACCCGTCAAATTCAGGACAATCTCCAAAATCAGTGTTAATTCCTCTTCATGCCTTGTCTGGATGGCAAATGGTTTGATCCGTCAAACCGTCTCCATCACAATGACAACTTCCCCACAGTCCTCCGAAGTTGGCGTGGTCGAGGAGGTGGGGTTACACAGTGTCAGTTCCTCCCCTGTGGTTATCTGACCTCTGGCAGGGCAGTCCACACTATCATGGAGATCAGTGTCTCCACCTCCATTTTTATCCCTCTCCCCTCCTCCTCCTCCTCCTCTCCTACTGTCCTCCTTCCTTTCCGCCTTCTGCTCTTCCTCCTCCTCCTCCTCCTCCTCATCTTCCTTTTCTACCCGACACCTACACACCTCGATTCCAGAGTCACCAGTCAGTCGTCGATGTCTATACTGGCTCTCATCAGCTCCCATGTCATCATCTTCATCATCGTTGTCCTCCTCCTCCTGATTCTCTTCTCCGTCCTCCCAGTGGGGGGGCCCTGGTTCAAAGACATCCACACAGGGGGAGAAGAGAGTCTGTTTCGGAGGGGACTGAGTGGCACGAGGTGAGGGGGAGAGTGAGGAAGCGTGGCCGGAGGAGGATCCACCTTTGTCAGACTGGTGTAGAGCAGAGAGTGGGTCCAGAAGTAAAGCTGGGGTTTTGAGGGAGCTGGAGGCCAGTGTTGGTTGGGAGGAGAGAAATGGAGGAGAGGGAAGGCATGGGGGTGAGGACGGGGATGTGACTGAAGGAGGCGACTGAGAGGAGGCAAAATAAGATTCAGACTGTATGGTTATGGCTGGACAGGAGGAAAAAGGTGTTGGGGCGGTGAACAACGGAGCCGGGACCAGACAAGGCCCCGATTCAGTATCCAGATTGAGACAAGATACAAGACCAGCTTCAGAACCTGGGTGTTGGGGCAAGTCTGAAATTGGGAAAGCAGGAACCGGAGTAAGAGCTGACAACAGTGACAGCTCTGGGTTCTGGCAATGGGCTAAAGTGGGTAAAATGGGTGCTGCATCTGTGGCTAAGGTAAGGGTAGAATGTGAAGGAGTTAAACCAGGGTTAAATGTGGAGAGCGGAACAAGGATAGTTGGTGAGTCTAGTACTGGGGTGTGGTTTGAAGGTAACAGTGGGTCTGAAAGGGGGTCACGGTTTGAGGGTTCTACTTCTGGACAGGTAAAGTTTATGGTGTCTCCGGCTTGGTTTGTAGGCACTGGGTCTGGAGCTTGGGTGAGGGGTGAAGGCGCTGGAATTGGCACAAGGCTAGGATTTGGGTCCAGGGTTGGGAGACCAGCAGAGCCTGTGAGCAAGGCCAAAGTTCTTTCCACATCTGGAGACGGTACTGAAGTTGGGCTACTGGGAACGTTGGGTGTATCAAAAGTCCTCGTTGAATTGAGGGTCTCTACAGTAAGTTCGGCTGTCAGCCTTTTAGAAGTGTCGTCTGTTGGAGTAGACGGGCTCACCTTTAGTTTAAGTATCGGGGCAGGGGTAGTTCTGGGGCCCTCAGCTGGGAACTCAATGCTTATAACTTGGATGGAGGGGAGTACTGAGTCAACAGCACTTGGACCAGGGAGTACACTGGAGCTACAAGTGCTAACTACCGTTGTACATGGTCTTAGATCAAGCTGTTGCTCTATGGGAGATGTAGCTCCAACATTAAGGGCCATCTCTGAACCAGGAGAGGATGGAGGCTGAGGGGAGGCCGCCCTGGTAACTACGGCCACAGTAACAGTCTTGTTGGGAACCGATGAGTCCTGAGGTTCTTGAGCTCCGGCAGCTTCCACCTCATCGATGTCAATGGCCACTGAGGCCACCATCCTCTCAGAAGCAAATCGTGTCTCGTTTACCTCTAAGCAGGAAGCCGCAGCGGTGATGGTTTCCATTGTGACATCAAGTGTGAGGGGAGCCACCTCACTCGGGGTGGAGGCGTGGCTTGTGTCAGTCTCATACGTGACAGGTGCTGATAAGGAGGAGCTACACGGAGAGGAGGGGCAGCAGGAGTCACAGGAACAACTGGAGCTACAAGAAAGAGACAAGCACATCATTCATCTAAATTTAGATAAACATGAGCAGCTGTCTCTGCTAAGTGTGCACAGTGTGTCATGCCTGCAGTGACAAGCAGCTGTAGTTGTGACAATAGTCTCAATGATACTAGCAGTATTCTCCCAGTAGCATTAGAAGCATTGTCACCTGTTATCAGAGCTGAGAGAGGATGGACCATCGCTGAGCGGTCGGTGCAGCAGAGGGCCGTGTTGCGTGAGCAGGTGGGGGTCGGAGGTACGGGGGGGCTGTGGGTAGCGTGGACTGGTGAACACAGAGCTGTAGGGTGGAGGTGGGGTGGAGGGCTGAGCCGCCACCTCCTCGTAGGACGGGAGCTTCAGAGACGCCAGGAAACCTAAAAAACAAAACGGGATTGAGGTTTAAGCAAAGTGGCCCAAGAGAAAGGTGCCAGGACAAATTCAAATCACAGACGTTGTGTCTGTAGCTTGAATGCCTCAAAAACAGGATGTGAGGTCAAGGATTTGATTAATAGATATTAATCAGACACTTAATTTAGTAGTCCATCAGTGTGCGTGACAACCTGGAATAATAAATATCAAACAAAACACAGAGAATTACTAATAATTGACTGATCAAATCTATTCGAAGTTAAAGGCAGGTGAACTCTGAACTGGAGATCGTACTAAAACCAAATCGGTTCAGTGTAAACAACGACTTAACGGGAATGGACAAGTTCTAATCATGAAAATTGGCACAAGTCCTCTTTAAGGAAAACTCCACTGGCATCTGGCATCTGGCAACAGATTAGAGAAGCGGCGTGTCACTTGACAGCTGAGGGTCAACACCAGAGAAAACACAACAAGCCGTGGCGTCACCGTGTTGATCAGACAGGAGGGCGGGCGTTCTTACTGAGGTCCAGCATGGAGGAGGGGTAGGAGTTGGCTCCGTGATAGGCCAGCAGGCTGATCTCGCGCTGCCTCTGCTGCTGCTGGACTCGGAGTTTGGCTCGGCGGTGTCGGTAGGCACAGCAGCAACTGAACAGGATGAGGATGGTCCACAGCAGCCAGAACCCTGAACACAATATGACAGGAGTTAACACACGGCTACAACTCCAACCATCAGGCTAGTTTCTGAACAGGCAGGGTAGATTTAATTTTTAAAAGACTTATGAGCACGTACAGAACCTTCATCCCTTATTTAACCTGCGACATATTCTATATAAAGGTCGGTGGTATTAGTAATTCCTTGACAGGGTCACAGGGTCTTGTTACAACGAGTCCACAGCTAAACCAACTTACACCAGAGCTCGTAGTAGTAGGTGCAGCAGCCGGTCTCTCCGCAGCAGTGTCCCGTCTCACACAGGTATCCTCCGTTAGCGTTGGCCCCAGGACAGTACCGCGGTCTCCCCAGCAGGGGCAGGCTACCACCGGAGTGGTACTCCATCGCACCCCTGCTCTGCGTTGACTTAGTCCTGCGCCACCGCTACCGGCTCTCCACTAGCGCTAACTAGCCGTTAGCTGCCAAGCACCTGATCCTGGTCAGAGTCTAACTACATTTTTAAGGTCATTTGTTTTCAAGTTGAATTTAAGTAATAGGCGTGGACAGGTGTGTGGTGAGCTAGCTCTTAGCTGCTAACCTTGAATAGCTGCAAAATGAAGCTGAACTACATTTTCAGAGCAGGTGAATAGAGGCTGTTTGCTAAGATTACAACAAGGCCGGGATAACGGACCTACAGGCGCCGCTTAATGTCCGTTAGCATCAAAATTCTTTTGTACACTTGAAGTATTCGCACTGAGTACTGCATCTAAATACTACGAGAACTGCAACTGTGGTAGAGAACCAGCAGGGGGAGCAGGACGACGGCTGATAGAAGTCTGAAAGGCAGAGATAAAGATAAAAAGACAATAGTTTATTGATGAACAACAGGAAAGAACGCAACACACACACACACACACACATACACACACACACAGCTGACATGTCCACTACTACAGGCCTGTTTAATATTCATCACTGCACTGACTCAAACCACAGACCAACACAAAGCTCCCTCTCTGTTCGCACACACACACACACACACACACACACACACACACACACACACACACACACATGGTTGTCACATCCTCTGACCTCAAAGCTTAAGGATAAGGATAAGTTCATCTTTTTCTAATCTGTCTGGAAATGCAAGAATGTTTAAGATTTTGTAAAAAAGCTGAAAAAAAACACATTTAAGTGACAGATAAAATTGCATTAAACAATTTGTTGATAATCTAATGGATTAACCAACCAATAGCGTAATTCTTTCTCAATTCAAAACAACTTTATTTCCCCAGATTCAGGTCATTTTTAACCTTTTTTAGAGCTGCAAATAATGTTGAAAAGTTGTGTTTAAAAGTAGTGTGAAAGATTTATAGATAAACATTTCAACTTTTTTGTTGTTTTCAGTTGGGTCCCAGCAGTCTGCATCAAATCACACAATCATAAATATACATCTTTCTGTGGTATCATGTTCACAAACAAACCAGGAAACAGACAACAGGTGAAAAAAGGTCTAAATGTCACAACATGCAATTCAGCAGAAATGCTTCTGTGAAAAAATTTGGTTGTTCGACGTGAAGTTTGTTACGACTGATTACTGAAAAATAAAATCCGACAAGTTCAGGTTCTCAGATGTGAAGTTTTGCCGTTTTCTCGGCCCTTAGGAGGGTTTGAGACAAAAGAAGACATGAAATACAGTCTCTCCAGACTTCCCTGTCTTATGTCTCACAGATCAAACTATTCATTAAACCTGAAATTAAAATAAGTGTTAGCAACTTCAAATTAAATCTGTTTCTTCATATATCAAAAACCTTGATCACAGTGAGTCTGAACCCTGAAACAGTTCAGAGACAGAACCTGACACTGCGTCCTCACTGTGGACAGTCCACACACACACACACACACACACACACACACACACACACACACACACACACACACACACACACACGCACACTCTGACATACTGCTGCAGAGTTCACGATCACAGGACACGTTGGTCTGTAAAGAATTTCTTACAAGGCCAAGTTCTCCCTGCATGCTGCAGTGCTGCACACACACACAGACACACACTCACACACACACACGCACACTCACACACGCACGCACGCACGCAGACGCACGCACACGCAGACGCACGCCCACACAGGGGAAACTGCTATGAAATTACTGCCTTTGCAGCGCGGTAAACATGACGGCTTGTGGTCAGTGATTTCAACACGCACAAACAAACAAACACGCACACACTCACACTCTAACACACACACAAACACACACTCACAGAGGCCATATGTGTTGCATATGTGAGATAATATAATGTCACTTCACACACGATGGTTTTATACACAGCCAGTGTGGTGTTCAGTGTTCTTTGTATTTATATATTTAATGTGTGTGTGTATATATTATTTGTGTGTATATATTTATATATAAATAAATAATAGGTGTGTTTATTGACAGGCTGCAGACGAGCCCTCAGCTGTCTTTAAATCCTCTAGTAGATGATAAACAGAAACAACCGTACCTCTCCATCCATCCTCTTGTCCTCCTCCTCTCAGTCTGCGGGCCTCGGAGCCGCTGTGGTCGGGTCGCTGGGTCGCTGGGTGTCGGTGCTCGGTACCGCCGGGGCCTCCTCTCTCCGGTTCCCCGCCTCCTCGCTCTCC
Source organism: Platichthys flesus (assembly GCF_949316205.1). Classification (NCBI taxonomy): domain Eukaryota; kingdom Metazoa; phylum Chordata; class Actinopteri; order Pleuronectiformes; family Pleuronectidae; genus Platichthys; species Platichthys flesus. Next base: position 12,659,161 of record NC_084968.1, read on the forward strand.
CTCCTCGGTGCGACCCTCCGCCAGCCCCGCCGCCATCAGCGCATCAAGCCCCGCAGAGACACACCGCACACTTCCGCCCTGTCGCCTTCGAAGATTTCAGAATAAAAGTCCCAAATTTGGCTGAAGGCACCTGTTCAAAATCCTGTTCAGATCTGAGACTGTAAATAAAGATGACAGCGCCCTTCAAGTGAAGCCAACGCGTCTCTATCGCCCCCTGGTGGCTGGCTGCAGCATAGGTCATAAACCCCACCTCCTCCATATTAGTGATTACTGTGATTTGTTGTTTTGTGTTGTGCGGAATGTGTTGTGTTGTGTTGTCTGTAATGTGTTGTCAACTTGATGAAGCTGTTTTCTTAAGTTGCAGTGTGTTGAGCACTCAGGGCCACCGTACATAGCAGCTGAAGACGTGCTGATTAATAACAGGTTGAATCGACTGCTCATTTCCAACAGATGAATTATTAGAATCTTTTGATTTTTACTTTGAGCAAACTTCTCTGTCTGGGATTCCGGCAGTGACGAGATTTCACTTTTATTTTGTAACGATGGTCTGGGTCTTGCTTAAACCGGAAGCTTTACCTGTGTGGTTTTTCAAACTCGACAGACCCGCCATTACACATCCTGCTGCGCACACACAGACACACAAACTCATACAAACACACACACGCACACGCACAGACACACACACACCTTTATTTCATCATCCTTCCATCTTCCTGTAATTGATAATCGATCAGTGATGAACTGATGAATCGAACAGATGATGGATTCTCATGGCGGACGCTCTGGCCTCTGATTGGCCCGAGGTGACGGGCTGCGGGCCAATCAGAGCGCGCTCTGCAGCTGGTAGCAACAAGAGGGACATTTTTTATTTTTTTATTTTTTTCCATACGAGTTTAAAACTTTATTAACACGTGACCGGATCAATTCATGTTGTTATATTTAGTCTGAAGGGAAATAGTCTACTTGATGATGAGATCATGTTGGGGGGGGGGGGGTTCCTAACCTTTCTGCCCTAAACCCAAGATAATTTTTGACCTTTGACCCTTGTTATATCCGGAGTGCAGAATACTGGTGTTTACTTTATATGTGACAAAAGGAAAAGAAGCAGTGAGGAGTCCCACGAAGGAACGAAGGAAAAAGTAGTTTAAAAGAAACCAGGTGTCTGTATGTAATGTTGTGGCGCCCTCTGGTGGAAGGTGAAGGAAATGAAGGACCAACACACTGATTTTCAGAACCTAATATGATGTAATGAGTCAATAAAAATATATATTGTGTTGAATATAATGATTCAACAAAAAAAAAAGAGTAAAAAACTCACCAGCAGGAGGCAGAAGACTGATGCTGAGGAGATGGGGGGTAAATGTGGTAACACACATACATACACACACATACACAAATCACAGGTTTCACTTCACTCCCATGTTGTTAAATGAGGAATGTGGCGGGTTACAGTAATGATCAGGTTTGTGACAGCACCGCCCATCAGAGTGTGTTTCTGTGTGTGTACGTATGTGTGTGTGTGTGTTTGTGCATCCTCTAAAACAGATGTTAACTGACAGATTACCTCCTTCCTCTTCCTGTGCAGGTGAAGGGTCAGAGGTCAAGTGATGAGGTGGAGCTTCTGCTTAACGACGTGTAAACAAGTTTCACTGTGACAGAGACGATCAATCAGTGGTTTCAATGAATAACAACCAAACTGAACTGAACAAGATGGCGGCGCCGGATCCCAGATACTCTGACGTCTTGTTTGTCTGGAGTTTTTTTCTGTTGAAATGTACGACCTCTTCCTTCTTCATGTGTGAAACACAAACTCCAGAAACGTTTGTAAAATATTAATAATGTAATAATACTGAGTCTGATTTATAGAAACATTTTATTTAAAAAAACGTGAAAACATTGACAATATTTGCAGATTAATAAAGAGATAAAAACAGATCAATACAAATCTCCTCTGTAAAAACCTGTGACTCTAAAATGTCAACAACATGAATCAAAAGATTGAACCTGGTTTTGTTCAGTGCTTACGACAGAGTGTCAATTAAAAAAATCATAGTTTTACTAGATTAAAGTTGTAATTTTATGACACTACAGTAATAAGTGGCCATAATATGTTCTGGAAGTTCTTGTAAATTATCACATATTTAATTTAAGACTCATTTACATATCAAAACATTAAATCTCAGTGATGAAGCTGCTCGGTTCTTTACACTGTACAAAACGTAGGTGGTTAAATCCACTTCGCTCAGCGACTACCACTCAGTGTGATGTCATCGACACGCCCCCTGCCTCAGAGTGATGTCATCGACACGCCCCCTGCCTCAGAATGACATCATCGACAGCGATTTGTCCTCGCCGTCCGACTCGTCGCTCCGCCTTTAACAACACCTGCATACACAAACACACACACGTTATCCCCAACAACAACACAACGACGCAGACGCTATCACAGACATTTACTTGTGTGTGTCTGTGTGTCTTACCCTGTCCAGATGATGTGGTGTCAAGGTAACCTGGGTGTGTCTCCAGCCGTGCCCACCTGTCCTGCTCCAGAGGGCGGGGCTATATCTGCAACAGCCAATCAGGAGAAAGTTTTCACAGAAGCAAATTCAACAGCGAAGAGAAACGGTCCCTCTCTCGTACCTTTGACCTCGTCCTCTCTTCTTGGTGAACAGCTGCAGTACGCCCACATGATGCCCTGTTAGCCAATGGGAGAAGGAGAAACACAGGTCGCCGTGGCTCCAGGATGGGGGGATTTGGACAGCCAATCGGGCGCCGCGGATGCTCCTCTGTCCTGCCTTCAGCTCTGGGACGGACAGGTATTGTCCACCTGTTTTTGATAATTCATTTTATTTATTGTTTAGTTTTTACACATTAGAGAAGAACGATGTAGCAACTTTGCGCATGAAAGACTCAAAACTATTTGAATTCGTCTACATTTTAAGCAGCAAAAAAGTGTTTCCTATGTCGTAGAGAAATGTCTCATTGATCAATAGATTAATAAATGTTTGTTTGTTACCAGCAGGGTTATGAGATGTTTCCCAGTGAAGATCTCCCTCTCTGTCTGACAACCAATCACAGAGTCCATGGTTGAAGGTACAGTGGACCACACCAGCATCTACTCACACACACACACACACACACACACACACACACAGTTTGTGTAAGGTCCAGCGATTGACTCAACCATGTAAAGAATGGGCGGAGTCAGGTGAGATGATGTCACAGTCACATGTTCGTGTGTCGGACAAAAAACTAAAAAACTCATACCAGGATCGTCTTTGGCGTCGTCAGACATGTTTCCGAGCTCGATATCAAACTCCCACAACTGGTTGAGGTCGGGATGTCGAGGGACTAAGAAACACACATACACAAACACAAACACAAACACAAACACAAACACAAACAAAAACACAAACACAAACACAAACACAAACACACACACACAAACACACAAACAAACGCAAGTGTCAGCTGACATTTGAACTGCTTGTTTGGTCTAATGGAACATATTCTGTGTGTGTGTGTGTGTGTGTGTGTGTGTGTGTGTGTGTGTGTTTGTGTGTGTGCGTCCTCACTGTGCACGTCTCCTCTCTGCTTGAGTGTCACGTCTTTGTTGATCCTGTTGTTCAATGTAGTAGTTACCATGGAGAAGGTGGTGGGCAGCGTTGGTGTAGTATCAGGTGAAGTTACAAGTGTAGTAGTAACAGGTGTAGTTACAGGTGTAGTTACAGGTGAGGTAGTGGTATCCGGTGTATTATCAGGTGAAGTTACAAGTGTAGTAGTAACAGGTGTAGTCACAGGTGTAGACTCAGGTGTAGTTAAAGGTATAGTTACAAGTGTAGTAGTGGTATCAGGTGTAGTTAAAGGTGTAGTAGTAACAGGTGTAGTTACAGGTGTAGTAGTAGTATCAGGAGTAGTTACAGATATAGTCTTGGGTGTAGCAGTAGTATCAGGTGTAGTAACAGGTGCAGTAGTGACAGGTGTAGTAGTATCAGGTGTAGTTATAGGTGTAGTAGTCTCAGGTGTAGTTACATGTGTAGTAGTAACAGGTGTAGTCTCAGGTGTAGTAGTCTCAGGTGTAGTAGTCTCAGGTGTAGTAACAGGTGTAGTAGTAACAGGTGTAGTTACAGGTGTAGTTTCAGGTGTAGTAGTAACATGTGTAGTAGTTTCAGGCATAGTAGTGGTAATAACAGGTGTAGTAGTGGTAGTAGTCGGTACTGCGGTGGTAGTTGTAGCTGCAGACGTAGCTGGTAGAGTAGTTGCTGCTGTGGTGATGGTGGTGGTGACAGGCTGAGCTGTCGTAGTTGTCAGAGGAGTAGCAGTGGAGAGGGGGATGTTGGGAATTGTAGTTCTTGGTCTTGGAGGCTCCAGAGTGACTCTGGGTAGAGCTGAGAGAAAACAGGAAGTTTGATCAGACAAAGACTCGTTAGATTGGATCACAACTTCCTGTTTGTTCAGCTCGGGGACTAAACACCAGGTGGAGGAGTTTTCACCTTCACAGCTGCCGTCTTTACACCTGCACTTGTGAGAGGACGGGTTCAGAGCGCAGAACGGACGCGTGTCTTTATCTGTGGACAGAGACGGAGACGTTAGACGATTGTTCCACTCGAGGCAACACAAACATGACACATTTAATACAATTAGTTTCACACAAACACTGCGGCAGCCTCACCGATGCACACGTAGCGTCCGTTCATGTACGTGAGTTTGAAGCCGAGGTGACATTTACACAAAAAGCTGCCAAACGTGTTCACGCACTTCCTGCGACGAGGACACACACCGCCGCCGGAGGACACACACTCATCGATGTCTGCAGAGAGAGAGAGAGAGAGAGCGAGAGAGAGCGAGAGAGAGAGACATACAAACTGAGTGAGGCTGCGTTCACACCAACACATTTTCATTTAGAGGCGTGTCAGTGTGGGCGGAGCCTCACTGACCGATACAGGTTCGTCTGTCTGGTCCCAGCCGTAACCCTGGCGATGGACAGGTGCAGAGGACCCTCCCCTTTGACACCTCACAGCCATACTGACAGTTGGCATAGTAACAGGTCAGTGTATCTGTACAAACAAAAACACACGTAAAGAAAAAAGATGACAACATTAAATAATCAGGTTTGAGTTCAACTGTCAAATGTGAAGCTCTTAAGGTTGTGTGAGAGAGTTTGTGTGCGTGTGTGACTGTGTGTGTGTGTGTGTGTGTGTGTGTGTGTGTGTGTGTGTGTGTGTGTGTTTATATGTGTGTAAGTGAATGTACTCACTCTTGCAGCTGCCATCCGGCTGCAGTGTGTATCCATCCAGACAGTAACACTTGTAGCTGCCCGGTGTGTTCATGCAGCGATGTTTACAGGGCCGAGGCTTCAGACCACACTCGTTCAGATCTGACACACACACACACAGGCACACACACACACAGAGACAAACACACACACACACACGCACATACACACAAACACTTAAAATTCTCGTGGTGTCAGACAGGGTTGGAGGTCAAAGGTTAATCCCACAAGTTGACAAGAGGAGTTAAAACAGAAAAGGCGAGCTCTTGGTTTAACATGTGATTAAACTCTCCCCTGTGTGAATATGTGTTTGCGTGAATGTGTGTGTGTATGTTTGAATGTGTGGTTTAGTGTGTGTTTGAAGCCAGATGTGGTTTTATAGTCAGGATATGACTCATAATGTGGCCTCTAATCAGTAAATTAACAGTGTGTCTGTAGGAGGGTGGAGACGGCTGCATGTGTGAGGGTCTAAGTTTGGAAACCATGTAGTGTGGGTGTGGGTTTTTTCTTTTTTTTTGGGGGGGGGGGGGGGGGGCTCTTCAGGTAAAACATAGCTTTGCAGGTCAACAAGCGAGACAAAAATGTGTCTCTGTTTTAGTTTGGTCACAGGGATGAGATATCGGAACAGACACACACAGACACACACACACACACACTTACCTTGGTTACAGGCCTTGCCACTGTATCCGGTGTGACATTTACATCTGTCTGGTCCGACACACTCTCCATGTTTACAGCCCTGCTGACAGTGAGCTGCACACACACACACACACACACACACACACACAAACACACACAAGAAGGATCAGTGACTGAATATAAAGATGTCCGTATATGACCGACACCACTGCCAACCACCAGGGGGCGATCCAGATGACTTGGCTTTACTTTTGGGAGCCATCTTTATCTACAGTTCTTGTCATTGAATACAATCATAGATGTGAAAGTCGTACGATCTGTTGTAAAGTAAATATTTGTGTCCTCACGTTGACAACGTCCTCCGTCCGTCTGTGTCCAGCCCCAGCAACAGTCCACGCTGTTGCCATAGCGACAGAGACCATCGGACGCCCAGCTGCGACACACAATACACACGGATGAATATCGACATATTGATGGATCACTGCCTGGCGTGTGTGAGGAGAGTGGTCATCACGTGCCCTGGTGTTCAGAGTCATGTTGGTCGAACTGGTTCAGACCGGCTGAGCGTTCCTCCTGTCTCCTGTTTCCTCTGCCTGTCTCAACTTGAACCACCGCAGCCGCAGGACGACAGCCGGCTTGGGTCCTCGGCTGCTTTTTCCACTCCCCCCACATACTTTCCCTCCTTCTGACTCTTCAGTCTGTCGTTCTTCAGTCAATCATCAACGCTGCTCTGCTGTTTTCTCTCTCTCTCTTACACACACAGACACACACACACACTCCGTCTTCAGGCAGAATAGCCTTTTTGTGAATGATCACTCTCCAGTATATTTGACCTGTTCGAAAATATGTTGATGACACAACCTTCGCCTTATCTACGATCAATAATGGATCAAATCTGCACTAATCTTCTCTCCATCATCAGTTTAAAAAGTCACATGTGAAACAGAACCACTGCTCGTTCACGTGCTCCTGAGGTCTGATTTCCCAAGAGTGTTAAAAACATGGACGCTGTAAACATGTGTTGAGTTTATGTGTTTAAACAGCATTTTGACTTCTCTTTGCAATATTTACATCATAACAAAGAGAAAAGAAAAGGATCAGATCAGTCAGCAACACATTTTTATGAGTTTTAATAGAAACACGCCAGATGTTTTGGAAGTGTACTTGTCTCTGTAGTGTCATATTTAAAAATGAACATTAGTTACTCATTGATATTCAAATTAAAACAGGTTATTGATGAATATTAATATTAGAAACTTTAAAAAACATCTGTTAAGAATTAAAATGTCTGAAATCCTCATTGTTAATAATTAAACAAACTTTAAAAACTTTATTTATAAAGGACTTGATAATAAAAACTTTAATTGAGTAGATGAATAAAGAGTTTGTTTCTGACCTATTCGAATCCAGCAGCTGAGCTCTGCTCCATGTTAACAACCAGGACAGAAGAACCAGGCTGACCCGGGTTATCATCTTCAGCTTTAACCCGGGACCCACGCAGGTAAGAGAGGTGGACCAATCAGAGGCCAGCTCTTCAGGTCCCGGTACCGGACAGAAGAACTACCGGTCACCTGAAACATCCGACATGAAGAGTCACGCGCGGTTTATCGTCCCCGATTCCGTTAGAGATGACGTCACACACGAAGCTTCCCTCGCGGGTTCTGACGTTAAAAGACACGCAGCGTTAAAACAAAGAAATAAACTAAACCGAACCGCGTGCTCGTGCTCGTGCCCGAGAGGACAGCACGCGACACAACGTCCAGATGGAGGGAGTTCTCAGAAGATTGTCCTCGTGCACGACGTGACTGGTGGAGAGAGGGAGAGAGAGAGAGCCCGTAAGAGAGACGGAGAGAGAGAGACACAAAGAGAGAGAGAGAGAGAGAGAGAGAGAGAGAGAGAGAGAGAGAGAGAAAGATACAAAGGGGGAGGGAGGAAGGGGAGATCTATCTATCTATCCCTCCATTCCTCTCACTCTCTCTCTGTGTTATGACATCATGTCTTCAGGAAATAAACAAACAGAAAAGGTCAAAACTGACACAGAGCAAAGAGCCGAGGTCCTGATCAACCAATCAGGAGTCAGTCTCAGCTGTCAATCATGTCTTGTTCCATTTTTCTGACAGTTTTCTTTGTTCTTCTTAAAAGGGTTAGATCCAATATTATTGTTCTGTATTTTAAAGTTTTAATACCTTTCTTTAACTTTGACTGTCACACAGCACATGACACTTTACAACATCTGCCATTTTGTTTTCACCAGAGCCCCTCTGTGTGCGAGCGTTGAGTAAAGTTGGCAGAAAGCTAACGAGATGTTGGCTAAATCTCCCTCGAAGGAACAATGTTTTCATTTCACTTCTCATTTATAATCATCACTATATTTGTCGTTATTTAAATGAATGAAATAAATAATTATTTTACCAATTAAGCTCGGCCCACTTCACTTCATTGAGGGCCACCTAGAGAGCTCAGAAAAGGGCTCGTGGTAAAACGAGTCCAGCGGTCAGTGCAGTAACATCATCCGCCACCAGAGGTCAGTGAACATTACAATCAGCTCCATGTTAAAGGTGCTCAGCAGCAGGGTGCCCCCTCTCTCTCTCTCTCTCTAGCTCTCTCTCTCTCCTGGTTATTCTCTCCTGCCTCGCTCGACCACCTTTTCAACCTGCAGCTCTGCTCATCACTCAGGCTGGACTCAGCAGCTCGGAGTCTGTCCACTTGTCACTCAGAGACACACAGAGACGTCATTCAGCTGCAACATGAGGACAACGGTTTGGTTTCTGCTCTGGGTGAGACATCAATCAAACTGCTGTTTTTAACTCTTAATTCATCGATGAGATATTAAATGTCAGATTTTAAGTTTCATATGAAATGTATTGATTATTATTTTGTGTTTAATTTCAGGGTATTTAAATATATTCAGGTTGTTATCAGTAAATTTAAGTTGAACACTGGTGGAAATGCTGCATTTTAATTGTCAGTTATGGCTCTAAGATGATTTTCTGGTTAATAAATGACATTTACTTCTTACAGAAGCGTTTTTCTTATTTTTGTGGAATCTAGACTAGAACAAGAAACATGATATAAAAACCTCAAATCCAATAAGTTCAGTTTTAAAAAACGATATTTTCCTCCTGATGAATCCTGTGTGTTGTTTTGTGTTGTGGTACCAGGTGTGTGTTTGCTGTATTGCTCCGACATGTTGTTGGCACGACTTGGACAACAGCGAGTACGACTGCTGGCCTCTCCACAAACCTAACGAATACAACATGATCGACTGTGGAGGTGACAAGAGTACACACTATATATTATATAATAGTTTAACTGTATTTATTTACAAACACGTACACTACTGGGATACTGTTTTAGTAACAATAACGTACAATACTGTATTTTGGCGATAAAAAAAGATAACACTATTTGGATAAGAAATACATATGATACTGGTTTTAGAGATAAATAAACCACATATAAATGAGTGGGGCTGGATTGGTCAGTGCACTGTCTCTCACTCAGGTCTGGAGATGGCCTGGATCGTCCGTCCTCCTGAAACGGTGAAGACCGGCGAGGTGTTCAGCGTCACGTACTCCGTTACGGCTCAGGACTCCTTCTACCACTGGGCTGTTGAAAACCACATCTTCACCCGCAGGTTAATGCACCTGTTTACACTTACTTTTGTTTGCACCACTACACTTACAGATTCTACTGGTTCTGATCCTGGTCTGGTTCTGATCCTGGTCTGGTTCTGATCCTGGTCTGGTTCTGATCCTGGTCTGGTTCTGATCCTGGTCTGGTTCTGATCCTAGTCTGGTGTTTTTATATGTTTAGTTACATCGTAAACGCCGAAGCAGCTCGGAGCTTCTGTGAACATCACGACTGTCCGGCCAACTGGAAAGACGCAAATGGAGAAAACTGCTGCATTCATCACGCTAACATCCACTCCTGTCCTCTGGGACACATGGTACACCAGGGTCTCTTGCTCATTTTTAGCTAAGGCAATGTTTCCAATAAAAATGTAAAACATATTCCTAATTACAGCTGATGAACAAGCCTCGAAACGAGTTGGTTTCAATTTAGTTCAACACCCAGAGGTCGGCTAACGGTAAAAGGCAAATACCACAATTATAGGCGCTGTCATATCTTCAAGTCGCGACCTGTTTCTCATGAGATGTACGAGGTAAAGAACCAGAACCTTTGACCTGAACTCAAGTGCACTAACTTCTGTATGTCAGCAGGTAGTCACCCTTCAACCCTAACCCTTGACTAAATGACATTTTGAAAAGACATTAAACTAATAAAGATGAAATAAACTAACTTGCAGACGTCCGAGAGCATCTGTGGCCCCTGGATTCCTGACGACGGCAAAATCTTCACGCACACCCTCTCTACGTCCGGCAAGCTGACGCAGAGCAACTGGACGGCCAAAGTAAGTTTATTTTATCTGAATCGTATTTCCAAGTTAGGAAGCAGACTCAGTCACTTTCTTTCTACGAGTTCGACGTCCTGATTGAAACTATTCCTTGTTCCCTGTTTCTACAATAAAGGTTTCAGGGATTGATATTTCAAAAGTAGTGACATCAGGTTTAAAAAGACAGCTCATTTATAGAAGAGGTATAACACAGGACCACTGGTTTGTCTTGCAGGTGGTTTTGGTCCACTCTGGTTTGACCTCCCTCATTGCTCACATTCGAGTTGGTCAGATGCAGGTTGCTCTGGAGGCCAAGAGCACCGTGTTGCCTGCTGTTGGTTTGTTCCTTCTCTATTTGAAATACCCTGAGCATCACCACTCTACCATCTTACAGGGAACAGAATGTCAGCAGCCATGGAGGGTCCAATAGTGTCCCTCCTCTAAACATAGTGCTGACATTTGTTTTATCTCTGCTCAAAGTTTGTGGTGACGGTGTGTGTGAGGAGGCGGAGCTTTGTTCCACCTGTTCAGCCGACTGTGGCGAATGCCCCATGACGCCGGCCACCAAGTTGGCCATCAGCCTCCCGCTCAGCCTGCTCTGCCTCTGCCTGCTACTCACCGCCCTGGTGCGTATTCACACGTCGCAGTAAACATGATGTAATTAAACAAATGCATCAAAAATACACAACACCAGCCGATGAATACCAGTCAAAGAATCTGTCATGTGCAGTGGATGAAGTACCACAAGCAGAAGCTGCTGTGGGACGAGAGCTGGATCATCGACTACTCCACAATAAAACAAGGTACAGCAATGATCCAGTTAAAAAACAGCTAGAACGGCTTGAAACTGGTTTCTGAACAACCCCCCCCACCCCCCTCTCTCTCTTTCTATAGATCATGAAGCTCGTACGACCATGGGCAGCATCATGAGCGTCCCACAGGGGAACAGCGACAGTAACACCAGCTGTATAACGGCTCTCAGCTCGTGGACGGGACAACCAGGGACCCGAATAACCATGTTCACCTGCACCGGGATATAGTACGCTACTTCATCATTTACCATATTCCTCAGGGTCATCACCAGAGAAATTATGTATGAGGAAAGAGAGGATGAGGAATCATCAAAGTCTGTCATGTCATCCATCTTTATTTATACTCTATGATAGCTTCTTACACCTGCAGGTCATTAGGGGAAAGTCTACAATACTTTTGCATGTCAAAGAAAGCTGGATGGTATTTATATTTATTCATATTTGTAAATATTAACACAATATTCTTCTCCAGTGACGGCAGGACAGTGGCCATCAAGAGGATTCAGACAAAGACTTTCTCTCTGTCCAAAACCATCAGACAGGAAGTCAAACAAGTCAGGTAACACACGAGCAAACCCTCGTCAGATGTCCCCTGTTTAAAAAGACACTGTCCTGTATTCTAGTTCTGTCTTTTCTCCGTCTTCAGGGAACTGGATCATCCAAACCTCTGTAAGTTCACTGGGGGGTGCATTGAGGTTCCAAATGTTGCCATCGTGACAGAATACTGCCCCAAAGGAAGCCTTAACGACGTTCTGCTTAACGAGGAGATCCCACTCAACTGGGGCTTCAGGTAAACTCTATGACACTCTTTCAATATAGAGGCTGATCCATAAGGACTTTTTCGGGAGCGATACTGATATCATGAAAAACAATTAGTTAATTAGTGAATGATTCCTAGCCAATATTATCGATCTGGAGAGAAGGAGGATCTCGACTAATATCAAAGAATTAACACGTAACCACACCAGGTAATCTGTGTAAGAGGTTTTTAAGTTCTGTACAATCCTTCTTCCAGGTTTTCTTTTGCCAACGACATCGCCAGAGGGATGTCGTACCTCCACCAACACAAGATCTGCCACGGTCGCCTCAAGTCCATGAACTGTGTCATAGACGACCGCTGGGTTTGTAAAATAACAGGTTAGAATGCTGTTGTATATGTAAGGAGGAATTAAATCTTACTTACATTTTATTTTTAAGACAAAAAGTGTTATGTTCTGAAACATCTTTTGATTGACACGTGTTCCGTCCTGCCAGACTACGGACTGAGAATGTATCGCAGGGATGATGGGGCGGAGCCTCTTTCGACCTATCACCAGAGACTGCTGGAGGTGTACATGCCGCCCGAGTTTCAAAACTCCAACATGGAGCCGACGCTGACCGGAGACGTGTTCAGGTATCACACCTATTCAGATTTTTGTCACTTTACAGGACTAAGGACAACCTTATCTCTCAAAGTTCACATTTATAAAATTAATATATATAGTTAAAACCTAATACAGATATATATTTTAAAAAGTACACTCTGTATGATCTGTAATTCTTCCCAGTTATTCCATCATCCTGCTAGAGATCGCCACTCGCAGTGATCCCGTCCCCGTAAGTCACTTTTTTTATCTTCATTCATAAAAGAGACATTAACAATATGAAGGAAACATAAATTAATGAAATACTCTGCAGGTGGAGGAGTCCAACCTGGAGTGTGCCTGGTGTCCTCCTCTACCGGAACTGATCTCCAGTAAAGTCGACAACACCTGCCCGTGTCCTGCTGACTACGTGGAGGTACCAAGTTTTCTTTTTAATTCATCTTCTATCCTTTTTATTGTGTTTTTCTTTTTATGTTTCTATTTATTTTGCATTTTGTCCCTTGTGTGTTCTTAGCTGATCCGGCGATGCCGCTCTCACAACCCCGTCCACCGACCCACCTTCGAACAAATCAGGAAGTTTGTTCACCGGATCAACCCGGTCAAAGTCAGCCCAGTGGACATGATGATGAACCTGGTAACATCAACATGTGTTATAATCTACTGTGGAAGTGATCTGTATGAGACTGAATGGGACGATTACAAAAATGGTCATTGGTTCTGGTTCTGATATGAAAGTAAAACTGGGTTTGTTTTAGATGGAGAAATACAGTAAACATCTGGAGGTGCTGGTGGCCGAGCGAACTCAAGACCTGATGCATGAGAAACAGAAAACTGACCGGCTGCTGTACAGTACGACCGTTTGACTTTTCATTTCAATATGTATATTAAAAAGGGCTTCTTTTGATAACCTGCTCAAAAAGCTTATGAAGAATATATCAGTAGTAATAGTCACACATTCTTCTTTATGACTCTCAGGTCCAATGTTACTGTCCAATATGAAAATGCTGTTTTAATTTATAATTTTACATTTCTTTAGAGACATTTGATGTGTTTCCATTCACCTGTTTTTACCAATCCGGATTATATTTGGATGTAAACTTGACTCCATGTTCCCACTCGGCCAGATTCTCTCCTGTAAAGTTTTTCCTGTTTAAATGAAGGTTGTATTTTCATGTTTTTGTCGCAGGTATGCTTCCGAAGCAAGTAGCTGATGATCTGCGTCAGGGGAAACCGCTGCAGGCCCAGAGCTATGTCAGCGCCACCGTCTTCTTCAGGTGAAGACAGAAGGAAAGAAGAGTTTAAAGACTCGTCAAGATCTGCAGATTTAAGAAATATGTCCCAAGAGCTTTTACTATATTAAAAAAATATCTGTAAAGATGCTTTTTATGTTTTGAATTGTCCATGTTCCTAGTTAAGGTAAGGAAAATAAATAATTAAATTTATTTAAGTACTGTACTTTGCCTCTGTGGTAGCCTTGGTGGAGGTGAGTTTACACTGTGGTATTTGTACTTCTACCAAGTCAAGACTCTGGGAACCCTTCTTGTGTGTGCAGTGATATCGTGGGCTTCACGCAGCTCTCCTGCAGCAGCACTCCTTACCAAGTCGTGGATTTCCTCAACAAACTCTACACAACATTCGACGACATCATCGACATCTACGACGTCTACAAGGTGGAAACCATCGGTGACGCCTGTGAGTGACACCACCCGACCTTTAACCTATTTCTTCATGTGGACACTCAGTGACCCGAACACGAAACTGCATTTTGAGGATTTGTCCCCAAGTGAGGACCAGAGGTGTCAAACTCAAACTGGTCCTCACAGAGATAGACAAACACTTCCATGGTCACAGTTTTGATTAATGACTAATATGTAGTTGAGTGGAAACCCAACTCGAACCCGTCAGAACCTGGATGGGACATAACGTGTGTGTTTGCTTAGACATGGTGGTGTCGGGCGTGCCGCTGGAGAACGGGATCCTCCACGCCTCGGAGATCGCCAGCATGGCTCTGGACCTGGTTGGCGTCTGCCGCACATTCCGGATCCCTCACAAACCCAACATGCAGCTGCAGATACGAGCTGGGATTCACTCCGGTACGTGCACAGGGGGTTGGAGAACTTTAAAAAAAAAATCAAAATAAAGTATTGAATCTATTTGGCCCTACCAATGAGACCTGTCTCCTGCTCTTCAGGTCCGGTGGTGGCAGGGGTTGTTGGGACGAAGATGCCTCGTTACTGTCTGTTCGGGGACACAGTCAACACAGCGTCGAGGATGGAGTCCACCAGTCTGGGTAACGTCCTTACTGGCGATGTTTCAAACTTCATTTACCCGTCCTGCGGTTCGACCAGAAGGACCATAGAGTTTTTCAGCCTCTGAAACAGAAACTTGTGTAACCGCTGCTGACCCCATCTCTGTTCCATAGTTCTTGTGTAATCCTGCTGACAAACACACAAACATTGCTGAAAAGGTCACTATAAGTTAATAATTAGAAACTGTCTGTGTCTTCTCAGCCCTGAAGATCCAGTGCAGCTCCAGTGCCTTCTACCTGCTGGAGGAGATCGGCGGCTACGTGCTGCAGTGCAGAGGAATGTTGCAGGTCAAGGTGAGTCATTAGGCCCCCCCCCTCCTCCTCCTCCTACACCACGGTTCGGATGCTGGCAGCTGCCTGTTAACACTCTGGGTCTGTCTTGTGCGCGCCCAGGGGAAAGGTGACATGGTAACGTACTGGTTGGAAGGGAAGAAGACGTCTCTGGTTGGAAGGGACATCATCCAGGACGCCAAGACGGCCAAAAGCGTCAACATGGAGCTGGTGACCGGGACTGAGAAGGAGCCGGAGCGCTTCTCGTCCATCCCGGGGTTTCTGAACGGCGACCTGCTCCTGGATCCGATCTGATCTCTTCAGTTCATCATGAGTTGGTTGAGTTGAGCTGAAAGTGTTTGTACTTTCCATTTTTGCTTTGCTGATCAAACTGTTCTTTCATTGATTCTTTAAACTTTCAAGCTTTGACTTTTAATGATGTTGAAATTTCATTCTATTTTTCCTGCACAGAAAAAAGGATTGAAATGAATTTAAATAGAAACGATGGAGCATTTGAATTGATAGAATAACTTAAATTCATCTCAATGTTTTTCTTTTTCCGTTGAGTTTGGGTTTATTATTATCATCATGGATTAAATATGATACAATTAAAAATTGTCGCATGTCGCATTTTTGGATGAATTGAAAAGACAAAGAAGGAGGGGGGGGGGGGGGTTATCTGCTAGCAGACAAGATGGCCGACAGGACAAGAGGACGGGACCTGAGAGATTGTTTTGGGGGAATATAAAACTGAAACACCTATCATCAATCTTTACAAATTAACAAGACGATGAAATTAAAAGTGTTTAACTAACCAAGATGCTGTGATTTTAACTATTTATGTGATAAACAAAGAACTGCAGTGTGTGTTACGTGGGCCCATCTGCAGGAGAGGTTTTCATGAAGGACCACAGCTGCAAAGGGCAACAGAAAAGTGGGTCAACAAGTTGGTGCCACTGAGGTTGGATCTTCAAGGGTTCATTCTACATTTAAAAAAATAACTCCTGTCACCACCGAACAGGCGTAGACCAGGAACCTCTTGATATTTAACCACAGTTTAAAATCTGAGACTTCAAACTGTCAGGAACCTGTTTCTAAATCATGTGATCACCATTAAATAGAAGATCGTTTTCGCAAAAAGCTCTTTACCAGACTGTTATTATCTGAATACCCCACCCTGACAGATATGTCCCCGAGCCCCGAGCAGAAGGAGCAACGATAACCAGATTGTTAATTACAGGCGACAGGCAGTGTGTGTTTGAAGTGTTTGTGGTAATAGAATGAGTACTCAATTCAAGAGCCTCTCCTCTCTCTCTCTCTCTCTCTCACCTCTCACATGCGAGCTTTAGCGCACTCGCCCACTCTCTCATCGTCCATTCTGCAGCGAGCATTTACATATCAGAGGACACACACATCAAACACATTGTT
Source organism: Platichthys flesus (assembly GCF_949316205.1). Classification (NCBI taxonomy): domain Eukaryota; kingdom Metazoa; phylum Chordata; class Actinopteri; order Pleuronectiformes; family Pleuronectidae; genus Platichthys; species Platichthys flesus. The sequence continues at coordinate 12,675,653 of NC_084968.1, forward strand.
ATGAGACCTGTGTTTGTGTGTCCTAGGTTTTAATTACCGAATACATCAGACAAACACACACACACATAGTTACAATGAGCTGATGTGTTAACCCTTCATGACTGGAAACACTGGTTTATATTACACTAGATGAAACTGAAGCTTTTTTCACTGATAAAAACAAGTATGAATCAGATTTATCAACAAATATACGACATAATATAAAATGGCACGAAATTCAACTACAGTTTTATAAAATTCTATTTATTTGAAGAACTGGAAACATTTCCGTCTCTCGTCAGGAGGAGGACTTTAAGATTGAAGATACAAAAACAAGGATGGTTAGATTAGCATGAATGATTAGCTTGTAAAGGTGCATGGTGTCAGCGTGAGGTCGGTGTAGGTCAAAGTGCTACACAAAAATCTGATGAGCTGTAAATGAAACAAACTTCCAGTCTAGCTCAATCCTCCAAAAACAGTCAATCAATTAAATAAAGCTATAAATAGAGCGGAAATATCAGTTCTCTAAACGTTTCTGATTATTGTCATCAAGATCAGTGAATCATTCTCCGAGAAATCAGTGAAGACGTTGAAAAACTGACAATAAGTCATCTTTAAATACATTTTAAAAGATAAAATACATTTTCAAAGTGGGTAATATAAAATAACATTTTCAACATAAGTGGTTTTCAGACACGAACTCTGTAAAATAGTGTCTGGACATTTTCTGGAGTTTCTGTTTCTCATGTGCAGAAGCTGCAGGAGATGGACCAGCTCACTCGTCAGGTGAGGGGTGGAGCCTGGGTGGAGCTGCAGGAGGCAGGAAGTGACGTCTGCTGTGGAAATATCAGTGTTTCTGTTCACAGCTCATCCACACCAGGGTCGGAATCTCCTGGTCCCTCTCAGTTGACGTCTATGTCTTCGTCTCTTGCCGTCTCCTGCAACTTGTGTGAGACATTCAGGGTTGATGCTCATCACCCAAATCCCCTGAATGTCCATGTCTTTCCAAGTTGACCTGGTGAGGGTCCAGTGCACCATCAGTCCTGTCGGAGGGCGGCGGTCTGCTCCTCCAGCAGCCAATGAGCTGCTACCCTGCTGGCGTAGATGACGTAAGACCAGGACAGGACCACAACCCCCAGCAGGACCTGAGAGACAGAAAGAGACACATGACGTGTGTAATCAGATTACAATCAAAGATTGATCACGTTACAGCTCAGGTGTAAATAAATGATACAAGTAATTTAGTAAATTTCCCTGTTAGCAGCTGGTTTAACTAATAGGCGGCTACTGGTTGCTAACTGGTTACTAACTGGCTGTTAACCACTAGCTTAACAGCATACCAGCTAACCAGTAGCGGCTAGTGAACCAAAGAACACCAGTGTGCAGTGGCTGGATGCTAACTGGGTGCTAGGTAGCCGTTAGCAGCTGGTTTAACACAGGTTCCCCTGATCGGACAGCGACATGAGACAGAGAGAACAAAGCACCGAGGAGTGGATCCGGTCCACGGTTCTTCTGCTGAACGTCTCCATCTTCTGTTCCGGTCCAGGTTGGATCCACAGAACCTTGTTTACACCGCCGTCTCCCCCTGCTACTTCCAGGGTTCACCTGATGACGCCAGCGCCCCCTGCTGCTCCGGAGAAAAGCACGACATGCAAAATCACAACCGGGAGGTTTCACTCTGATTCATATGATTCGTATGGGTTATTGTTATTGTCCCCAAATATGTTTGATTCTTTATACATTCTACATGAGTGCAAACCAAGTAAACACACACACATTTGTATGTATATGTGTATATAGTAGATACATATGTTGTGTAACGTATATATGTTGAAAGTGTGTTAATATAAGTTAATACATGCGTTTACTATGGATATCTCATAAACCATAACGTTTGATAATTTAACATGTTTATATGAATTTCGGACTCGTAGAGATACATTTATGAGACATGGAATTAAAAGAATGATCAATAAAGAAAATAATGCGTCTGAGCAGAGATTCTTCGGTATGAAGTCAAAATAAGGATTTCTAAAGAAAAACATGTTCGGATTCAGGTTCTGTGTTGTGCGTGAGTCATCGTCTTTATTTACGATCTTTGTTCAGCCGGAGGTTCATTTCCCATGATGCCCCGCGGCCTGTCTCGGTGCAGAGAAGCTTCGGTTTGGACGAAATCGCCTGAAACAAATGTGTGTGTGAGACCGGAGCTTCAGCGAGAACGGACCCGAGCCGCGGAGCCCGGGAGGCGGGTAACAGATCTGACGGCGAATGCCTCCCACGGCGCGGACCTCTGCCGGGAGGAGGAGAAAGAAACCGGATGAGAAGCTCCCGGAGCCACCGAGCGAGTCGACTTCTGCTCAGGTACAGAGAGCTAACAGAGCTAGCATGCTAACAGGCTAGCGTGGCTGTGTTTGTTGTGATCACTGCGGGCTAACGAGCAGGCACCGGTGATACCCCGCAGAGAGGAGACCGATGGACCGTCGTGGTGAGCCTGAAGCTGCCGGTTAACGTCAGCACGGCTCTGTCAGGCGCTGCTAGCATGCTAGGCTAGTAGATGCTAACATGTTAGTATCACATTGTTGTGTTCTCAGGCGTGAATTTGAAGGCTTCGTTTAGCTTAGCTTCCTGTTGACGTGTTGAGCCATTGACGTCATTCACGTCAGTGTCGCCCTTCTCACCTGGTGGAGGTTTATTAAAGCACTGAAAACTGAAGAACGACTTCCTGATTAGACAAACTCAGTCACATGACCTAGAATGCACCTCATGATTTGTTCTGCCCTCAGGTGATGGCGCCCACGCGGATGAAACTGCGCGTGCGTCGCCGTGATGCTGCAGGTGCAGGTCCAGGTGCGGCAGGAGGCGATCAGCCTGAGGAGGAGGAGGAGGAGGAGGAGGAGGTGAGGAGTCGAGAGAGCCGCAGCAGCAGCCGCAGGAAGAACTCCAGCAAAGCTTCAACCGCAGCCGCCGCCACCACCTCCTCTCCACCCACCTCCTCTCCTCCCACCTCCTCCGCCTCAGCGAGGGCGGTGGTCGCGGCAGAGGACGCCTCGCCCGACTCCAAGTGCCCCATCTGTCTGGACCGCTTCAACAACCTGGCGTACCTGGACCGATGCCTGCACCGCTTCTGCTTCCCCTGCATCCAGGAGTGGTCCCACAACAAGGCCGAGTGCCCGCTCTGCAAGCAGCCGTTCGCCTCCATCTTGCACTCGGTCCGCGCCGAGGACGACTTCAAGGAGTACACGCTGCGGCCGCCGCCGGCCAACAGCAGCGTCGCCGCCACCGTGGCAATGGTGGCGGCGATGGCGTCAGCGGCAAGGAGCAACCATCAAATGAGGTTGATGTTGAGGAGACACCGGACGGCAGACGGTCTAGAGACGAACACGAGGAGGCGGAGGAGAGAGAGGGGGGGAAGAGGAGGAGGAAACAGGAGATCGGGGGTGTGGGAGTGGTACCTCGATTCTCCCCCTCTTCCTCTCCCTCCTCTTCCTCACCATCCCGCCGTCTCTCCCGTGGTGGCGGAGGACAGTGGAGAGGGTGAAGACCTGGACCAGCAGAGGATGAGGGGCGGAGCCGACCTGGCGGAGCGAGGGGTGATCTTTGAGGGACTGACGGGCCTCGGGGGGGCGAGGACGCACAACGACCGGGCGACACGGCGCCTGATGACCCGTCTGGCAACCAGGCAGCGGCTGCAGCGAGACGGTGGAACTGTGCGGCGTCTGAGGGAGAGAGAGACGGTGGCGTTCCGCCGCGCTCTCTACCGCAGCGGCATACGGGTCCGTGGCGTTAACCAGGGACAGCAGTGTGACATCACCGCAGAGAGCTTCCGTCGGAACCCCGTCCACTTGAACAAGCTTCGTCCCTGGTTGCGCCGGGAGCTCACGGTGCTCTACGGCGCCCACGGCACGCTGGTGGACATAGTCCAACGCATCATCATGGCCCAGCTCGCCCGCCACGGCCTGGAGGACTCGCCCACCATCGAGGACGAGCTGCGTCCGTTCCTGTTGGCTCGCACCGACCACTTCCTGCACGAGCTGGTCAATTTCGCCCGCTCACCGCTCAGTCTGGAAAACTATGACTTGCAGGCGGTGTATGAGCCGCCGGCCGCCGCCATGGAGCTGGACGGGATGAGCAGCCCCTCCGACAGCAGCTCTGTTATCGCCATATCAGAGGGCGAGGAGAACGAGGCTGGAGGAGGCTCAGAGGATGTCTTCCAAACAAGTAGCTGCCTCAGTATGACGGGTTGGGATGACGAGACTCCAGGCCCCTCCTACTCCACTGCTGAGCCTTCGTGTTCGCTTGCCTCCCTGTCGTTTAGCCCCGCCCCACAAGAGGCGACCAATCAGGAGGCGGAGAAGGGGGAGGAGGAGTGTCTTATAGTGGGATACAAGAAGCCGATCGCCGAGCGAACTCCTGAGCTGGTGCAGCTGTCCTCCGACTCCGAGAACGAGGAGGGGAAGGAGAAGACGACGGAGAAGCTGCCTCCACTCGCCACCACCCCTCCTCCTCTTTCCTACATACCCACAATCCCCCCCTCCACATCTGCCGCCTTCCAAGAGGAGGCGGACGACAAGCAGAAGGAGAAAGATGGCGAAGTGGGCGGGCGTTGTTCACGTGCACGTTCATGGTCTGCCAGCTCTGGAAGGAGCCCGGAGACGGTGTGCACGCTCAGCCCAGGCGAGCGGCCGGAGGACAGCCGGAGAGACTGGAAGCAGTCCAGCAGTGAGACGGCCAGGGAGAAGGAGAAGGAGAAGGAGAAGGAGAAGAGGAAGAGGAGGAAGACGGGGCCGGACAGGAGCGGAACTCTGTGCAACCCAAACCGCTCCATCTATCCCGCCATGATGTGCCACCCCTCACAATCCCCTTCACCGTTCCACTCCAGCGTAGAGTCCAGTTCTCCACCCGACTCCAGCTGTGAGTACCGCTGCTCCCCCCTCACCTCCTCCGCCTCCTCCCCATCACACTCCTCCTCCGCCTTCTGCTTCTCCCCGCTGCTGTCGTCGCCACTGCCGCAGACGCCGCCCTTGCTCTCCCCCGGCGACGCTCACCACAGAGACAAACCCGGCGGGAAGAGGAAGTACAAGAGCCGCCACCTGGACAGCAACGACCGGGACCCGACCTGGAGGCCCCTCAGTGGGAACCCTGGAGAGAAGCAGCGGGAGAGGAGGAGGAAAAGGGGGAGAGACGGAGGCAGGAGGAGAGATTCACAGAGGAGGGAGAGTGTTGGAAGTGACAGGTGAGAGTAGCCACTTTTGAGGAAACAAAAAGTAAATAACTGTGAACAAAACTCTGAGTGTAAACCTCTCGTCTGTGTGCGTCTGTCCTGCAGCCACAGCAAGAGGTGTCGAGAAGACCGCAGTCCCAGCGTGGAGATCATCTACGAGGGCACGATCCTGTCCGACGCAGCGCACCCCCCCGCCAGGAAGCGCCGCAGGAAACGCCACCGGAAGACACGACAAAGCAGGTAGGGGGGGGAAACACACACACACACACACACACACACAACTAATGTCTTTTCCACAGTGTGTTGTTGTTAGCACATCGACAGTCAAATTATCAGATCTCCACCTCTGACAAGAAGAAGACTTCTGCTCCATTATAACTCAGTCTCTCTCTCTCTCTCTCTCTCTCTCTCTCTCTCTCTCTCTCTCTCTCTCTCTCTCTCTCTCTCTCTCTCTCTCCCCCCCCCCAGCTCTCCAGTCATCATCACCCTCGACAGCGACACCAGCCACGATAACGACGTCAACATCAGACCCGGGGGCGGCAGCAGCAGCAGCAGTCCCCTCAGCAGCCAGCAGACCGTCGACTTCTCCGACCTCCCTCCGCTCCCGTTGGTGCATTCTGCCGGTGTGGGCGGGGCCTTGGATGAAGAGATCGGCGACCTGCCTGTGGACATCCTGGACAGAGGGTCAGACGGGTCGGAGGCGGAGCCGCCGGGTCCCATCCCCGTCGATAACGGCAGCGATCACGATGTGGACGTGGAGAACGTGGAGGAGGGCGTGTCCCTGTCGGCCTGCCGCCCTCAGCCAACCGGACACAACCACTTCATCCCCATAACGACGGATCATCGCAAAAGAAACTCTGAGGTCTCGACCTCTGACACTCGTCTCCTAGCGACCATCCTCGGCGACCTGGAGGGATGCGCTGCTCCTCAGTGTGACCTTTCTGTGACCTTTGAACCCGGCCGTTCACCCGACTCAAGGACAAAGCGTTTTCAGGAACTGCACGAGGCGCGTTCGAAGCCGAGCAGCAGGTCAGCTGATCTGAGAGTTCCTGATGTCACTGAGCTGCCGCCGTGTCATAATTCCCCCCCGCCGCTGCCTCCTCTTCAGCAGATGGACTTCAGGGTCGGAGAGGACGGGGTGGACGTCCCCCCGCTCCTCAGACAGGCCAGTCCGGTGCGAGCCCACAACAGAAACACGCCACCACCATTAAAACACAAAGATGCAGGAAGTCCTCACCCGTCCCCTGCTGACCGCCTCTCGCCTCACTCCTCTGCTGACCGCCGTTCAAATCCCGCTGCTGACGCCCGCTTGGCCCCTGAGGCCATCGCTCCCAATTCAGCGCTGAAGAAATATTTCAAAAGCTCTCTGGCGTTGAGAGGAGTCGTGGCGCCTGACCCACGTTCGGCTGCTCTAACCACCAGCATCAAACACACGAGTCCCGTTGATTCATTGTCTGCTTCTGCAAACGGCTCCACGCATACTGATGTTTTACCACATCTGGACGTCATGAACTCTTCTCATTCGTCAGAGGAACATTCCAGCTGTGATGTCACAGAAGAGACTTCTTTCTCTGTTCTTAGATCTTCACCCGTTCCCGTTGTTCCCGTTGATCCCGTTGATTCTGTTGATTTCCATTCGGCCGTCAGCGGCTGGTCCAAAGAGAAGCTGCCTCACAATCACTCTACCTCCGGAGGCGATCAGACTTTCGGGCCCGCCTCCTCTCGGGTGGCGCCCGCCGACTTGCCCGTTCCCAGTAGTGGTGTTGCAGGAGCCTTCCCAGCAGGTAGTGGCGTTTTCTCAGGAGTTAATTCCAACGACACGTCTCCTCTTTTGCTTTCGACTGTTGATTCCAGGACTCCGAGTCCCTCGTCTCCCGCCAGGTCGTTGCCCGTTGACGTCCTTCGTGAAAGTCCCAATCGCACTGACCCCCGCTCTTCCTGTGCAGCTGCAGAGCGACTGACGGACACGTTTTCAGACGTCAGCCCTGGGGACACGTCACCACCTGTTGATTTGCACTCTATGAATCCGTCCCCAGCCACTGACGGACACTTCAACCACGCAGCCTCACCCACGTCACCCAGAAAGTGTCTTTCTGAACCTCCGGTCGAGTCGCTCTCAAAACACTCAACTGATTTAAACCATCACAACCACTTTGATCCTGTGGACGCTCACAGAGACGATGGCGTCACGTCCTCCCCACACAACCAGTGGAACTCAAACGCCTCCGCTGACGCCCACTCGGACTCCTTCGCCCTTTGACGAATGTTTGCCCAGCGCGACTTCGTGGAGCGATTATCCGAAATTCACTTTTGTTTTTGACTATTTTCGTTTTGTTGATTTTAAAATGTTCTTCTTCTCGTTCCTGTGGACACATCTGATCTCGCCTAAAAGAATGGACAAAGAAATATACTTTGTTTTTGTGTGATAGTTGTTTTTTTCTGGGGCCGGGACAAAGCATCGAAATATTTAGTATTTTCAACACAAAGAATTTATTCAAAGATGTCATCAAAACCTCGTGCCAAAAAAATTTAATTGTGGTTTGATATCTTACAGTTGATCCCTAAACTTTATTATAAGTAATAATAAAAAAGACAAATACAACCAATTGTTAAAGAAAAAAATGAGTTGAGTAATAATGGTTTTTCTATGTGACCTTTTCTACGTTTTCTAATCTGTCTTATTTTGTTTTTCAATATAGCCACTAATCGATAAATCATTAGAGATTGAGATTTGATGCAAAATCCAATTTAAACAAAAAACTACTATTTGACTTCAACGAAAAAAAACTTACTGGTTGATAAATTGATGCCTGGTCCCGCCTCCAGTTGATGGACGAGTCTCATTAACATATGAACGCAGTGTTGTTGACCACGCCTCCTGTCTCTCAATCGAGATCGGACGTTTTATAAAACAGTAGCTGGAGTTAAATAAAACAGGGATTAAAGTAAACGTGATGAAATGATTAAATTCAAGGTGAAAAGGTAAATACGTAATCTGCAAATACATGATTAAGTATAATAAGTTTGGGATGTCACAGCTGTGGTGTGCGATGATTGGAATCGTAAGCGCGTAAATGAGCGAAGATGTGAAAGAAGTGTAAAACCTAAAGTGATTTAAAACTGACCATTTGTAAGAATGTTTAATAAGCGGTGCCTAAATAAAGATGGACGACATGACGGCTCACGTCTCATCTGGATCGCCCCCTGGCGGCTGTAGAATCATTTTGAAAGGTTTTAATTCCTTGTAATATTATTTGTTTGTTTTTGTTTTTAATTAAATGCTTCTCGGTGGAACTGGAGATTGGGCAGCTTTCATTTTCACGTCTGAGCAACTTCGGGTGCGTTTTGTCTTACTCACCACCAGATGGAGCCAGACTCAAGCTTTCACCTCCTCTGTGCTCCATCACATTCTCTCTCTCTCTCTGACTGAGGGACGATGAGTCTCCAGGGGGCGACAGAGTTTCACCCACACTAATTAAAACTAATCAGGCCCCTGGTAACGGCTGTTAACCACTGTGGTGGATCAGCGACAAAAAGTGAAAGAGACAAAAACTACAAAAAAATCACCTGGAACGTGATCAGAGACGAGAACATTGATCAGAAATAAACTTTTACAGTCTTGTAGTCACTCACATTTCTAAGAAACATCACAGCTAATCTGGTTACGCCTGGTATAACCATGAGATTCATTCAATGACTAAATATAAGGAGGATTAAATGAAGTATTCTGATAATAGTATTGATTTTCCTCATTAATCTGAAGGTGGTGCAAAGCACAGATGGAAAAACATGTTTAACGATTTAGTTCAAAACAGAATAGACGACGGATTGTTACACTTCTGAAAACAGACGCTGACTTGTGGGTCGACATTAAAAAGTTGAATAATTAACGTGTTTGTTGAGTTGAGTCCGGTCGCTGCACAGATAGAAGGCGGAACCAGAAAAGATTATTGGAGGTCCTGAGAAAGGTCCTGATCCATGATTGTATAAAGGTCACTTAATAAAATAATCATAGAGTCGAAAACATTACAAGAAGTCAATTTTAATATCAAGTCGATATTAGATGCGAACAAAGTCCAGTTCAGGATTTGTGCTCCAGAAGTAACTGTGATGAAAATGGATTCTCCTCGGTCGTTATTTCATGAAAAAAAAAATGTCAACTTCATTGTGGAAATCTTTCTTCATACCCCCCCCCCCCCCCCCTCCCCCGTCCTTTCACAGTCTTATCATGTGACTGTTTGGATGCTGTAGGGTTTTGCTGCAGTCGATCAGACGAGTGAAATATGATCACTGTCACGTTTTAGTTTAAATCAAGAAAAATATGAATCCATAAAAATAAGTCTTTGTTACAAACGTAACTGTTTTGTTTGTTTGTTGACAAACATCAGTTGTTTGCGTCACAGCTGTTTGTGTTCCCCTCTCCATCTCTCTCTTTCTCAGGCCACGCCCACATTCTAGAACACTGCTGGCAGGCCATTGTTAGCGCTGTTGCCAGGCAACACGGCGCACCGTCGTCAGGGACAACCAGCTCTTCTGTCTTTCTCTCTCCGTCTGATGACACACACACACACACACACACACACACACACACACACAAACACACACACACACACAAACACACACAGCTTCCATCTTGTGGGAAAAAAAATCAAGCAAATACACAAATACATATTGTTCATTTTCACACCCGCTGTTTCTCTCTCTCTGTTACACACACACACACAGACACACACTATTGTATGATGCAATCACCTGACATCCGTATTCGTCCCTTCTATCACAGATCCGCCGCTGATCTTTTGAAATGCTTTATTATAATTCAGCACATGAGGTCGTCACGGAGACAGAACACATGAGGAAGAGGACACACAAAAAAAACAAAGCCCCCCCTTCCCCCCCACGTCGCCTCACCCCACCCTGAGAAAAAGGGGACGTTTGATTTCAGTTCCCACGCAGAGGTGAACATTTTCCTCATGAAACCCCAAAAAAACAACATTATTTCCAACATGTCGGCGAGAGCAGAGTCTGACGCCATGATGACATCATCATGAGGCGCTCAGTTGATCATTAACGTCGGAATCGATGATGTAATCAACAGCGTTTTCAGTTTACGCGGAACATTCGCGTGGATAGAACAGGCTGGAACTAAAGATGGACGACATGACAGATTCTCTATGTTGGCAGATGGGACATGGACTAAACCAAAAAAAATCCAAATAGACATCAATTTTTTTTTTTTACGTCGTCCATCTTTATGTATAGTGTAGGGGGTAGAACAACAACCTGCCACTAGGGGGAGTAATGTAAAGTTTTTAAGCTACGTTACATTTTGGAATAAAGATTTTCTCCATCAATATGCGGAGTGGTCCAATCAGCTGACAGGTTGCGTTTTCAATCTGTGAAATATTAGATCAGTTTGTTAAAACGGAACACGGAAATTGTTTTGAAATGACTTGGATCTGATTCTGTTCAGTTCCCTTCAGTCCAGAGGTTCATCTCAGAAGTTCCAACAGTTTCCTGCGAGCTCCCATGATGCATTTCAGCTGCAGGTGCACTCTCCTGTGGGTCACCACTAATAGAGGAGCAGAGAAACTGGTTCTGAACTTTCTTCGAGCTTCGGGTCATGTTTTAACAGACGTGTCAATTCAAAGCCAATAATCAATCATCAATAAGTCTCTGTTTTTTCCTGAAGAGACAAATGATAAAAACGTCCATGATACAAAAATACAACAACGTGAGCTTCAGTCAGTTTTAGTTTATATAAAACCAAATGGAAGTGTTACTGCGCCCTGAGAACTTTCCAGTGAAATCCACATGGATAAAAGAGATTCAGACGTTTCACTTCAGGCAATGAAATAAACCCGAGAATTAAAAAAAACTAAAATAAACATGGAGGGATGATGAAGCAGATCAGCTCTGGACCATCGGTAGTTAAGAACCAGATCATGTCGTACCCGCGTGTACACAACCCGGTCAAACTCAATCAAGGTGCCTTTAAAGTTCTCGAGGAGGAGGTAGACAAAAGAGACAGATAACAGTGATGTGGTAACTGAAGTCCTACTGCAGTGAACTTGTAGTCCTTAATAACAGTCTTGGATCACTTCCTGCTGAGGTCAGTTCGTACTCGCGCTGAGGTTTTTCCTGTCGTCCAGTTTACTGTCAAAGGGGAGGCCTGAAACTTCCTGGTTTGGCTTCGGCTGGATTTCCTGTTCACTGAGAGGAGGAGGAGGAAGAAGACGACAGTTTGATCCCACGTGATGAAGGTTGCTCCAGGTGGGGTCGTGTTGACCGTGTCTGTATGAACATGAGGAGGTGAGGTTTTCAGAAAGGGCTTCGACATTGATGCTTATTTTTTCATAGGATAAGTTAACATCTTATCTTTTCAGCTGTCATCATCGACCTTGCTGACGCTCTGTTTGATTTTCAGTCGAGTCGTATTCATCTAGCAAAATATCCTGATTCACATTTCGTGATGATGAGGCTGATGGTTGTAAACTGTCTGTAACATTGAGTAGCTGCCGTTACAGAATCCTATCGGACACATCTTTTAATAAGTTTGTAAATCTTATGTTTTCAGATTTAGTTTTTAAGTGTAAATCACTGATGTAGATAAAATGATCTCTGATTGGTCAGTTCTTTCTCCGACCATATGAACATCAGAACCACAGTGTAGGATGTAGTGACATCTAGTGGTAAGGGTGCAGATTGCAGCCAACAGAATAAATGCATTTGGAACCAGATTACTGTAGTCTTCTGTAATGCTAACATGGCTTTAGCCTTTCTAACGTCTGGACACGGCCATGGTGATTGGCCAGTTCCTCCTTTATTTGACCAAACTGTCCCCTCCTCCTCCCTCATCCTCCTCGCTGCGTCCCTGTTCCGGTTGACGTGGGATTTGCAGTTTTTATTTTCACAAAGGATGAAAGTGAAGTCCTTCCTCAAAGCGTCAGGTTCATTTCCAGATAGGTTCGTCCAATGACGTCTTTCAAGCCTGATTTGTTTTCCTTATGCGATGTTGACTTCCTGTTCGGCGTTGAGCCGCGACTCTGTGGGGGGAGGGAGGGAGGGACAGCTAGAAGAACCAACGGAAGGCCTCGCCGGTCGGGACGGAAGGCGGCCGCTAGGACAAAGAGACAACAAGTAGAAGTGAGAGAGAGAAATGAAATCATAAACTGTAAGTAAATTATCCACGACATGGCTGCTCCCAAAAGTGAAGCCACACCATCTCGATCGCCCCCTGGGACCACCTGATCACATACGTCACATGACCTTTCATGTAGTGATCTTCATTTTACTCAGATTGTTGTGTTACCAAAACAACAAGGAGGGTTTTTCACAAAGGGAACTTTCTGATTGGCTGAGGGAACTTTTGGGTAGACCTCACAGAGGACAGAGAAGGGATGAGGCAAGAGTGTGAAACCACCTGAACACACACAAACACAAACACACACACATCCACACGCACTCTCACACTGTGCTGTCGCTTGCTGTTAGCCTCCACAGGTCCAATTAGTGTGTAATTGAGGAAGATTACGGCTGCTAATTCACAGTCACACACACACACACACACTGTTTCGATGCGTGTGTTGATACCGTGTGTGTGTTGACGCCGAGGGAATAATTAGTGATAGTTTGTCGAGATTCCCACAGAAAGAAGTGTGTGTGTGTCTGTGTGTGTGTGTGTGAGAGTGAGATATATAGAGTCATCAGTGAGGTCGAACACCGGTGTCAATGAATTATTGATCACCACTAATTCTTATTGCACTTACTCTCTCTCTCTCCCTCACACACACTAGTGGAGCACATAAATTTGCTCTTTTCCTCTCTCCCTGCAGCTCGCTTTATCACTTTGAATCAGTGGTGTGTGAGACGTGTGTGTGTGTGTGTGTGTGTGTCAGTGTGTGTGTGTTGGCAGCCTGCCAGACCTCAGCAGGGACCGTGCTCTCGCTTTTCACCACCCACCATCTGCACAGCGTTAACACTCGAACACACACACACGTCTCACACACACACACTCAACAGGGTGAGAAATGCCTTCCAGCTCATGCCCCGCTGGCAGTGATCTGGGTTAAGCGAGCCAGGACACACAAACGCACACTCTTTCACACACACACACGCACACACACACACACAAGCGGCCAAGCACCTAAAGAGAGGATGACAAATCTTGGTGTGACCCATGACTGTCTGTGTTTGTGTGTGTGTGTGTATGATGGTGAGTGAACGTGTGTGTATGTGTGTGAGTGACCCATGAGTGTGTGTGCATGTGACCCCATTTGTGTGTGGGACCCTGTTCAGACCTGGTATTAACATACGTCCTGAGAGATCCGACCTCAAGTGGCCGGCACTAAGTACCTGTGTTCACACCAATCTGTCCTGAGAGTGTCTCCTGTGTTCAGATCCCACTTCCATGCTCTACATGCAAAGAACACGTATGTCCTGTTTGTTAGTTAAGACCCAACCATGTTGATTCAACCTAGTCAGAGTTTACAGATGTGTCCGATGTCACTTAGAGAGAGAGAGAGAGAGAGAGAGACAGAGAGAGAGACAGAGAGAGAGAGACACACACACAGAATGTGGAAACGTGGCCCAGACAGGAGGTGGTCTCTAGTGATTGGATCTATATCTGATTTAAGTGCCTTCACACATCAGATGACAAAAACGACATGTTAAAACCAGGTGTGTGGTCTGTATGAGCGTCCTCACCTCAAGTACCCCCCCGCCTCCCCCTGGTTTCTTCTTCAGCTCTTCACACTTCCTGAACTTGCAGATTTGATGACCCGTCTTCCTGTTGCGGCAGGACGAGCAGACGCCGCAGTTGATCAGCCGCCTGCACGGCCCGCACACGCCGCACCGCTTCCTCTTCCTCTTGGCCGCCGCCCCCGATGAAGAGGACGACGATGAAGATAGGGCCACGCCCCCTGCTGTCACGACTGACGATGAGGGCGAGGAGGAGGAGGGGCAGGGGGAGGAGTTGTGCTGCTGGCAGTCCGTTAGCGCCCGCTGGCCGCCTGTCATCTGGAAGGCGCTGCCAGCATCTGAGATCCCGCCCCCTGCCGACCCCATGGCCATGACAATGACCCCAGGTGGTAATCCCAGGCCCCCCAAGAAGCTACTACCCATCACCCCTCCCCCATTGCAGCTGCCGCCCTCTGATAGGCTCATCATGTCTGTGTGGGCGTGTCCCTGCTTGTTCATGATGCCGCACTCCGCACCACCGCCATAACCCGGAAGAAAGTTTGCGTTGCTCGGCGCCATGGGGTGATGGTGTGCCGATCCCTGTGTGACAGGAAGTGAGGAGGCAGTGTGTCCATCTTTTTCAGCTCCTCCCCCCTCACCACTCCCTCCACCTGATCCCCCTCCAGACCCCGCGCCGCCGTGGTGCATGCTGGTACTGTGGGAGTGCGGGGAGGTCAGGTGACCCTGCGTCGCAGAGGGGTGGTGGTGGTGGTGGTGATGCGTTGGGGCGGTTCCCACTGGTTTGGGCCGGCTCCAAAACATGGCGGCTGGGTGGTTCATGTTCATGTTGTCGTGGCAGCCCCAGGGCGCTGTGGTCATCGTGCCCAGCCTGGCAGCGGCGTTGGGAGGGAAGATGGGGCCGGCCGCCGCCAAACGGGCCGCCAGCTTGGCCGACTGGGGGAAGTTGGTGACGTTCATGTTCATGTTCACGTTGGTTTTGTAGAAGTTGGCGATGGAGGAACGGTAGCGGTCCATCTCCGTGGTGTAATCCAGCATCGGAGCCAAACTGGACACCTGCAACAGAAACATGATCATCATCCAATCAACCCACAAACTGAAACCGAGCACCGACCTGATTGTTCACAGAGCTTTAGAGGAAATATTTAAACTTGGCTACGAGGGTGTACTGCGGAGTCATGTGACCCGGAAGAGAACGCAAGTTGTTTCCTTCGCAGCCAAAAGCCAAAAGCCAGATGTTCTAGTTTTTTTTCAACAAAAAAGAATGGTTGGTTGTCTTTGGTTCCCATTTCTCTGAATGAATTCTCTATCTCTTGTTTCTCTGCTTTTGGTCTCCTCCACCTCTTCATTAGCTGTTAACGTTTCACTAAATTCACCAGCTGTTGTCGGTGTCTGTTCACAGATGAACAATGCTGGTGAGAACCATGAGAGTGAACTCCAGCGAATCACGTGACCTCGTGTCTGTCTCGGTCGTGACTCACCTGCCCCTGTCCGCCGTAAACATGGTGATTCGGGTGATGGTGGGAGGGGGCGGAGCTTCTCTGGAGCATTGAGGAGAGGTCGCTCTCCACACACACGCCACTCGTCATGCCCGACATGACCTCACACACTTGCGCTCACACATGCACTCACACACGCACACACTGGCTCACAAAGGAAGTCGGGGAGCAGTCGGTCCCGTGTGGTCCACTCGTCTTGTTCTGTGAACGAAAACAAGGACAAGAATCAGGAAGGTGATGAAGGTTTGATGCTGGTTCGGTGACATCATTGGGCGCCACTTCTCGTCAAAATCTTTCCGACATTTCCCTTTTTTTCTGTTTCTCAGTTGTGAAAAACAGAAAATGTCCATGGGTTCGAGTCTGAAAACAGGTCCAAGTTCCAGCTAAGTTCAAACTGAGTGGAACTTTGAGCTGCTCTGAGTGTCCAGCAGGGGGCGCTATGTAAGTCAGGGTCAATCACAGAAACCAGGTCATCATGTTCACTTTTCAACAAACATCACAAACTGTTGGCAAGTCTCCATCAAGACAACCCAAAACGCAAAAATAGACACACACACGCACATGCATGCGTAGAAATGTGCGCTTGCATGTGCGTGTGTGTGCACGTCAAAGACAGTCTACGCACAAAGTGTGTTCATGTGCAGAGGAAAGAGCAAGAGTGTGTTTCTGCACTGAGCGTGTGCGTATCCACTGAGACATGCACGCGCTCCGTGAGACACGCACGCGCTGCCCCCCTCACGCTCCCTCGAGGCGGAACTAATTACCCCGTCTGGTCAACCGGGCGGCTAGAGCTCCGACAGAAGGTCACGGTGGCCACTGCCTCAAGGGGGTGGAGGGGGGGGGTGTGTGTGTGAGGGGGGGGGATCTCCCACGCGACACATTAAGCCCCCCCCCCCCCCCCCCCCCGCGCCCCTCGAGGCACAGTGTGAGGGAGGATGAAGGGGGGGGGGGGGGGCTGGTAGGGGGTCAATATTATTAAAGACAGATCCGATAAAAACCGATAAGAACCGATAAATACCGTGAACACAGCATGCAGTCCGGAGGAGAGGAGGAGGAGGAGGAGGAGGAGGAGGAGGAGGAGAAGATGGACGGCGGGTGCTGCTGATGCTACTTACCGAAAGGAGGAGGAGGAGGAAGAGGAGGAGGAGAAGAGGAGGAAAGAGGAGAAGAGGAGGAAGAGAGAAGGAAAAGACCGTCTGGGAATTAGCCCGCCACGGATCATGGCTGGCGGGAAGGAGACAGAGAGAGGGGGGTGGGGGTGTGTGTGGGGGGGGGGGCACCGGGAGGGGATTTGTCGGTACCGAGGCGGGAGGGAGGGGGGTGATGGATAACAGGGGGGGCGGATGGATAATCACCTGGGTTTGGCACGAGCGTGAGGCGGCGCGCGGAGGGGGGAGTGAAGACCCTGCAGGGGCGGGAAAAAAAGACGAGCTCGAGGAAAGACACACATACTTACACACACACATCAAAGACACACATCTCCATAGGAATAAAGGGGGGGGGGGACGTGAGACGTGCTTGCGACAGAGTGAAGGGGTGGGGGGGTTGGTGCACGCGAAGATGATGTGCAGTAACGGAGAGGGGGGTGTGTGTATGTGTGTGTTTGTGAAGGGGTGTGTTTGTGTGCGTGTACGTGTGTGTGCTTGTAGCTGTCGGCGGCGGCACTGGCAGCGTGCCGCTCAGCGCGTGCGGTGTGATTGGCTGCCTGCTGGGAGTCGAGAGACAGAGACAGAGGGCGAGACAAACAGAGAGAGAGAGAAAGCTATATATATATATATATATATATATATATATATATATATATATATATATATATATATATATATATATATATATATATAAAATGTTCTTGTTCATCTAATTTACATTTTTTTGCATATATATGTATATATACAATTATTTTCTTAATTAAATATCTATAATGAAAACCAATTTCACCCATGGATCAATACTTGGTTATTAAAATTTTATTTTGTACATTGTACAGTGCATCAATAACCAAAATAATGTGCAATGTCTTATATACATTCATTGTCTTTATAAAGAGTCATAAATTGTCTTTATTTACAGTTACTTATTGTCTTTATACACATACATTAATTGTCTTTATGTATATTCCAGTTTAAGGCCTCACTTTCACTCTCTACTCCCACGATGGTGAAATGAGGCCCTCTAGTGGACATCCACCTGACTGCAGTTTTCTGTGACGTGTTTAAAACGGAGCCTCGTTGATACGCTGCTGGGATTTACTGTTCCCGTCGCTGCTCGCTCCTCCGGGCGTTAAACCCGGAGGCGCCGGGAAGGGGGAACCGACGGCTTCCGGTATATGCGATAATCGGCTCCGGTTAAAACGTCACTTGGCCGTCGCTGTCACCGGCCGCAGCTTACAAAACCCGGCTCATGTGTGGCAGAAGCTAACAGGGGGGGTAGACCGCAGTGTATTATTCTCTAACCACATTCGTAGTGACATCATCGCGTTGGTGGTATAGTGGTGAGCATAGCTGCCTTCCAAGCAGTTGACCCGGGTTCGATTCCCGGCCAACGCAGAGCTTTTTGTTACATTTCGTTAGAATTTTTTCAATTCTGTTGTATCCATATGATCCAATGAAGTGTGTCACATGAAATGCTGCGGTTCGACTGCATTTTTTAAAATGAGTCCATACATTTAATTCTATAAAACGATTAAAAACGCATGAAATCACATGAAAGTAAGTCTGTTCAAAATGGGTTTTAAGGAAGTTCTTTAAAAGAAGTCAATGATTTGAACATTGTTAAGATTGCTGCAGGATATGTTTTGGGAGTTCCAGAGAAGGAGCAAGTCTCTGTGGCCCCAGGGCCTCATTGCTCTCCCTGCCATACAGAAGCAAGAGAGTACAACAGTTATAAATAAGAAACTAAGTCAGGACGTGATGAAAGAGTGAAAGAAGCTGGAGTCTGGTTGTTTTTTTCCCATATTTTGTTTGTTTTGATGATTAACAAACAATATAAGTTAAAAGTAGATGGAGCAGCATGTTTCAGTGAAGACACAGCTTCGTTTCAGAAGATCTTCTGAACACGCTCCTCAGTGACGGGGAAGAGTCAGCAAGTTGATCACAGCTGTGGTCTCTTATCTAAAACCAACATGGAGTCCTTTCAGGTGCCTGATGAAAACCTTCTTTCCATCAGACACGACTTCCTGAGAATGTGTAAACAAGAAAACAAAAAAACGCCAACTATTTCCTCATAGTTTTTATATTCACCAGCAGTCAGTAACTGAATAGATTTAAAGAATTGAAAATATCAGATGTAAAATGTCGTTGATACTCAAATGAATACTTTAGTCACAAATATGAATCTGATGAAATGCATTAAACACAATGTCATCACATGAACCTTCTCTCAGCACCGACTCTCAGGGACTCCCAGCTTCTCTGCTGGTCTCCAGCATTGATTGTATGACATTAATAAGCAGCAGATTTTATTTAATCTTATTTTATTATATTTTTCATCTTATTTTTTTTTTTTACTATTGGGATTTTGATTATGTGTTGCCATCTCCTTGTTGTACCTTTTACTTTGTGAATTCATCTGTAAAATGAAAAGCCTTTGTGTATCAAAGACATCATATCATTAACTATGTGTTTATTTTCCATCCCATAGTCTCTCTCTCTCTCTGCGGGATAACAACTATTATTATTATATGGATTGTTGCTGCTATCATTAATAAAATCTCTACCCTCGCAGAGCTGAAACCTGACTATACACAAGTGGTCCTGGTCTCTCTCTCTCTCTCCTTCTTTGTAACTAGAGTTTGTAAACAAGTTGAAAAGGAACTATTTAAGGAGAGTGCATGAGAGTCCACTTGTTGAGATCAGAGCTCATCCACTTTGAATTATGTTGGCGTTTTGCCTGGACTGGTTTGTGCTCTATTTTACTTCCAGGGAATTCCGTCCACTGGTCTGACACGCCCATACATGTCAGGACGGGAGGATTTGAAAACTGAACATCAGAGAGGAAGAAGGAGGAACGGAGGGAACACGCAAAGACTCAGATGTTGGTCAATCTGTCACAGGATGAGTGGTGAGTGACATCTTTCACATCCTGGTTTTAAAAGCTTAAATGTCTTACTCACATTTAAGCCCTGACTTGTTAAACAGTACGATTTTTCTACAAACTCATTTTGAGGAATGTAGTTTCTGTTGCGTCCTGATGAGTCAGCAGAAACGATATTTCAATGTGTAGCGCCGTAACCCACAGATCAGGGTGCAGGGGGCACTGAAAAACAGAAACAGAAAAAATTCAATATTTCTGGAAATGCGAAAAAAAAAACCTTTGGTGTACTGCTGACCAATCAACACAACTTATCTGCAAAAATACAGCAGATAAATGCAATAGGTAGTCTAAAATGTAATCTAATGTAGCTTACTTCAGCCAGTCACGTACTAATGAGGTGTGGAAAAAAATAATTAAAATAATTGCACAATAAATTTAACATGGTAGATTTCCTATTTGGTTGAGGCATGTTTCAGCCTTAAAGAATAGAAAAAAGTAAAAGGTAGATTGAATTAAATAAACAGTTAAAATCAACCCACCTCCCGTCAACACAGGAATCCAGATGAGTTTTTATGTAATTGTGTCAATCGAGAGCTTTTAATCGTGACTTTGTGTTTTCTGAAGTCCATCTGGGAACTCTGCCCGGCGCCAGCGGCAGCAACACATCTGTGACGAATGACACGCTGGAGATGTGTATACACAGTGATGATCCGTTCAAGTTCAACGCCTACATCATCACCTACCTGCTCGTGTTTCCTTTCGCCTTTCTGTGCAACACTGGGGCGCTGTTGATTTTCCTCGTGCAGGGTCCCCGAGGGTCAGAACATGCAAACACACACAAACACACACACAAACACACACACAAACGCACCAAAACACACATCTCTATTCCTGTGACAAGTTTACATTCATGCCCTGAACCTCTGAAGCCTTCAAACGACCAGCTGACCTAAGTGTGCTCCAGCGAAGCCATGCCGTGTGTCCCCTACAGACGAAACCAGACAAACTACCAAGGGCGGTGGAATGTGAATTACTGAGGAATGAGTCATACATGCTGCACCTGCACCTCCTGTGGGAGAGAACATCTTCATCCTCATTAAATCCTGTTACTTTGTTGAAGAACAATGGAAATAAACCGTGAACATACAGAGTTTCTCTCTGGCCCACAGCCGTTTAATGATCAGAAGGATGGTTTGTATCGAGGTGGAGTCTCTGTGTCCTCCTCCCCTCCGACCTGCTCTCACCTTAAAGGGTCAGTGTGTAGAATTTAGTGACATAGAGTGGTGAAGTTGCATTGGGCAGCTGAGCAACCATCACCTCATCTTCCTCTTCCAAACATCGAAGAGAATCTCTGGTAACCTTAGGGTTTCATAAAAACTCAAAGGGCGTTTAGTTTGTCCAGTCTGGGCTACTAGAAGAAACATGGCGGCCTCCACAGAGAGTCCAATAGATGCAACGATCAAGACATTTGTGTCCCTTAATTCAGAGTTGTATCACAGCAGCACCTGGTGGACAGGAGCAGAACTGTTTCCCATGGAACTTTTTTATCATGTTTTCTTGACTCTGAAAATGTATATATTCTGTTCATGGTCAAAACCAACATGACTGCTCCAACCCTGTTTTCCTGTTTTCTCCTCCAGAGGCTCTTCTGCCTGTGTGGTCATGATGAACCTCGCCCTATCAGACGCCAGCTTCTCCCTCACCCTCCCACTCCGAGCGTTTTATTACTTGACGAATGGAGTTTGGAATTTTCCTGATTGGCTGTGTCAGTTATGTGGCTATATCTTCTACGTCAACATATACACTAGGTAACAAGCAGTCCTGTTCCCATCACTTTATACTCAAACCTTGAATGAAGTCTAGTTTTATGGGGACTGTCCCCATGAGGATGTTGAAGCCTCACAATGTGAATAGAACAAGAACACACACACACTCTTTGAAAGTGCTGCTCTTCCTCCCTTAGCATCTTCTTCCTCACTCTACTCAGCCTGCTCCGTTGGCTTGCCGTGACCAAGCCCCTCCGACACAACTCTCAGGTCACACCCACTCGGACCGTGTTGGTCTGTCTGGGAATCTGGGTGTTTGTGGGGGTGTCCGTTTCTCCCTTCCTGATCAAAGGGACCAAAGAAAGGTGAGACCGACTCCTACCTCAGAATCAAATTCGATCTACGAATTTTTTGAAATCTTTTGAACCAATTTAACTCCCTTTCTTCTGTCTCTCTCTCTCTGAGGTTGGGGTCTTCTCGTTGCTTCGAGCCATATGATGAATCCAATTGGAGGCGTCTCCTACAGTTAAACTACGTGTCATTGGCTGTGGGCTTCCTCTTTCCTCTCCTCACCATCATCCTCTGCTACAGCAGCCTCATACGTCACCTGATGGCCGGGTCTAGCCTCTCTGGCATCCAGTCCGGCAACAGCCACCACCACACAAGACAACGCTCTGTGCACCTGGTTTCAATGGTGATTGTGACCTTCCTGTTCTGCTTTCTGCCCTATCATGTGATGAGGTCAGTGCACCTGCACGCCGTGTTGGACAAGTGGCCCTGTGAGGTCACAGTGGTGCTGCGGCGAGCAGCGGTGGTGACGCTGTGTCTGGCGGCATTGAGCAGCGTGGTCAACCCTCTGCTGTATTACTACTCAGCCAAGAAGTTCAGAAACGACCTGAGGGACGTTTTCCGGAACAGCAGGAGGTCCTTCCAACGCAGAGCTTCAGCTGGGAGAAGGGAACCTGAAACCTGAGGACACCTGCAGGGTCATCACGCAGCTCTGTAGCTCGGCCAATCAAAACAGTCCGCCTCATTGCAAACAGCATCAAGGATCATTTCATTTTTTTATTTTTAGATGACAGATTTCACCCTCCAGTTCTCCAGACATCAATCCCTCATGGGGCTTCAAGAGTTGTTGAGGAGGATCCACACGTTGAGGAGGAGGAGGTTTCAGGTGCTGTTGAAGAGAAAGATTCACATCTACAGTAGGAACCAATGGGATCGTAGCTGAGAGCCAAACGGAACAAGCAATGTAATGTTGGTTTTGGCTTGTTTCTCGTGTGTGTGTTTGTGTGTGTATATGTGTGCGTGTGTGTGTATGTGTGTGTGCCTGTATGTTTACCAGAGAAGCGCTTTTATTTACATGTTTGTGTTTTACTGTAAGCTTGAGTCACTTGGAACGGAAATGCATTCATGCGAACACCCCACGGGATACAGCTTCAAGTTATCTCACTGCGTGTTTGTGTTGTTTTTTACAGAGTCTCACACAACAATGAGCCTTGTGTATTGTTCTTGTGAACAGGTTAGTTTTGTTTCCTGGTTAAGATCCAGTATGTATATCCGGTGACACAGGAAATCATTGATCTCAGCAGCCTTATCCAAACAGAGTCTGCAGATCCATTACAGTTGTAATAATCCCTCTGACCTGTAGAGGGTGTTACTCCAGCATGTTGGTGATAATACATTGTTGATACTGAAATTTAAATAGTAAAGATAAATGAGAAAATGATCAAAACACTCTCCATTATGGTTGCAAACAATAAATAATGATGGAGTTCAGATTAAACCATTTAAATAGTTGTTAAAACTGCATTATGAGCCAATTCAACGTATTAAATTATCAATTCTAAATCCAGTATGTTCCTTTGTATCAAAGCTTAAAACGTACGTTTATCTTAACTAGTTCCTTTTGTTGACCGAATTCTAGTTTTTATTATTGTAATGTAAGGTCATGCTGAAATGTTTGTATTTGTACTTGTATGTCTTTTATTTGTGAAGCTATTTTAATTTGTTTTGATAAGTTCCATATAAATGAAAAAAATATGTATTATATATAATGACCAGTATGTTATTATGTTATATGTTATGTCTGTTATATTTCAGTCCCTTAAACCCCCCTCACACTCATATTACATGACATCACGAGAGGAAATCCGGGTCAATCCCGTGTTTTAAGTTTTCTTTTTTTTCTATTTGTTTTAGTTTTATATTTAAAACACATGAAATACAACATTTATGAAATGTTTGCAACAAGGATGTTTTCAATGTTCATGATGAAGGAACTTGGTCTGGACCTGCTTTACAGGCTCAGCAGCAAATGACGAGGACGAGTTTACACCCGGGGCTCCTCCCACTCTTGTGAATAACAAAGGTGACTAACTGGATGTGGTGTAAGTGTTGCCCTTTATTGTTTCCCCTGGTTGCTGTTTCAAAGTGTCTGCAAAGAGGTACTGTGGACATTGACGGGGGGGGGGGGGGGGGGGGGACCTAAAACTTCTCTCACAACATCTCTCACATGAAAGTTTCCACAGTCACCTAGACACAGTGAGGCTCCATGAAGGCTACAGGGTTGACATATTGTATGTTGTGTTGTTTTTATTGAGTCACTGCGCCCCCCCCAAACATACTTTATTACCAGCCACCACTGCATCAACCAGTGGAGTCGCCCTCTGCTGGTCATAACATACAATACAGGTTTCAGACACTTTTGCATTGGCTTCACTTTATACTTTTATGTCAGTTTTATAAAGAGTCTGTGGCTGTGACATTTTGTCTCAGCCATTATGACAAAAAACACACAAACATTTTTGTTGTATATGAAAAGATTCCGACTTTACACCTTACGAGTGCTTGAGAGAGCCAATCAACACACAGCGAACCACAAGGTCAAAGGTCAAAATCAGGAACAGACAGATAATGATTTTGTGTGTTTTAAGAAAACACACTTTTCTTCCTGTGTGTGTGTGTGTGTTTCCTAACCTCCAGGTGTTTCCTGTCCCCAACCCTTTTGTTGTACACACACATGCACACACACAGACACACACATTGAGTGAGACCATGAACATAAAAGCAGCTGAACTGACTGTGATCGGCTCCTGTTCAGCCCCCCCCCCCACACACACACACACATATAGAAACACACACACACACACACACATCTTCTATCTCAGACACATCAGTAAGGACAGTGCGATCACAGATGGTGTCTCAGCTGAACCAACACATGGACTGTTCCTTTAACATCTGGTCTCAGGTTCCAATGAGGCCTCACTGAGATGGGGGGGTTGTAGCACAGCAGATTGTCTCTGTTTGAGAAGATGATCCACTACATCAGGGGGGGGGGGGGGGGGTAGAGAGGCTAGAGCGGTGGTCCCCCAACCACCATGCTAGCAGTTCGATCCCTGATCCTGTACCCCAAATACAACAAAAACAAAGGTGCTAACAGATGC